>NW_018165317.1:466165-483583 GCF_001263595.1 Phalaenopsis equestris | reverse complement strand
CTTATTTAATAGGCAGAGAGGAGGAAAAGAACCAATCCCCCAGCCACCCTAGCCAACGAATCAAAAAGAAGAAATGAAACGACATCATAAAGAGGAGAGCGTTCAGCCTCGAGGAAGAGAAGCGTCGGCCAGGTGGAAACCCTCGATTGGAGACTCGCTCGGTCAAGCAGAGATCGAAGAGGCTGCGAACCGACAATGGAATGCCGCGTGTGAGGAGGCGAGTCGTCTCATGCGCGAATGGCAGAGGAGACGCGAGAGCTAGGGCACGAGGAGGAGCGGTCGTGGGAGCTAGGGCACGAGCGACGAGCCAGGTTTCAATCGAGAGTCTGGAGTGTTTTAATCGGGTTTATGCGAGCCAGTGAAAACCTAAATAAGGTTAGATTAAATATGATTTAAGAAAATATTTAAGATTTTGAAAAAATAAAATTTTAATTTGTGTTTCACCCATGCATCAAAATACAGCAAAATTGTTATCATTTTCAGGTAATTTTGAAGTTCCGGACGCATTGGTGAGGTTCGATACCCATTCAGGTAACGTTTTGACGAATTCATCGATTTGCGTGCCAATTTTCTCGTGTCGAAAATATGGCAATATGGGTGTCCTTTCCTACCAAAATGGGTATCCCGGATGCGTTGGCGTGGTCCAATTTGTCGTCGGTCGGAGGTCATCCGAAGAAGTTCGCATTTTCACCCGTCCCTTGGGCTTAATTGAAGTTTGATTTCGCGCAATTTCGTGAACTTCGTGTATTTGATGTGTGTATGTGACGAAAAAGGTCGTGACGATGTTTTCCTAAGTCTTCCTAAGGCTTGAAGTCCTATTTACTTATTTGGACCATATCCCTTGCACCTCCGCAAAATAGCCCATAACCGCTCGCTCATAAGACGATGGTCTTGTGCCAAAGATGCTAGACATCAAAGGAAAATAGGATTTGGCTAGAATTTTCTAAAAGGGTGAGTCTCAATTCTAGTTTTTTAAGACGGTCAATAAGAACTCCTAGAACTAGATCCTAGACTCTAAGGAGGAGAAGAGAAGACTTCACAAAAATGAGGTCAACAAATGAACCCCCAATAGGTGTGGTGTGCGGTGTGCGGAACAGACGCGTATTGGTGTTGACCGAAGCGACCAACAAACCAAAGAATTGTTTAAGAAGATCGATCGAATGTCGAACTTGATATGAAGAACTTGATATGATGAAATTGAATTTGAGTTGGATTCTCAATCGAGAACCCAAAGCTCGAGAAAGATTTTGCAATTGATAGAGTTGAGGATTGACATATATATATATTTCAAATTGTAGTCGTGTACTTGAGTTTTCAAATGAATTTTAAAGAGAAGACCTCACAAAAATGAGGTCAACAGTACTATGCCCATGTCCTTTTTCCTCCATCACATCAAGTTTTGGCCATGGGATTTAATAGGACCTGCAACAATCACCTTGTTGACTATTTGAGAAATGATACGAATGCTAAATGGAGAGAGGTTTCAAGCGGTTCAAAATTATCAAATTTGCAAGATTGCAATGAGGCCGCTGCTTAAGGCCTCTGTCGAATGTCGGCCTTACACAATCATGGATAGCGCTAAAAGTTTTCCTTAAGCATGGATTAAAAATAAATGGAAGGTGGGACTTCGGTCTCATCAAATATTGGATGAAAGCAGAGGATTATTTTTCATCTCAATCATATAAAAGATAGATCGGACATTAGGTATTTGTACAATGGCCGTACTCTTGAGTTGGGCAACCATTGACTTATTTTCACGAGTTGGCAAGGCCAATGAAACAAGATTAATGAAATTAAATTAACTTTCTCAATTCATTTATATTCTCTATGCTTCCACCGATTAGAAACATACAGATCTCCATCACGAAAGAATTGATGATCCAATCCAAATTAGGTTCGCCAAGTTTTTGGATGGTGCTGGGTAGGCATTTTTGTAGGCAGTGCATTGGGGTGGTGGGTGCTGCTGCCTCTAATGTCTACATGCACTGCGGCAGCAAGTGCAGCTGCTATGCTGTGCTCGTGCAAGGCTGAAGCCAAATGCGAAAGCTGGTGAAGCCTATACATTCACTGCCAAACCCTCTTCTGTTATAAACTAACTCGTTGGATCATTTACAGTTCCTAGAGCGAAACCTTCAATGTAACCCCAGTTAACTTTGCCGTTTAAGAAGAATAACCAAAATTTATTTTATAGTTTAACACATCAATTTCTTAAGCTTGTTGGAATAGACAATCAGAGCTTTGTTTTCCTGATTCTGGCTAGTACTTCTCTCCAGGCCCTGCATTGGTCAACAGAGCAAGTTCTTGAACTTGTTGGAAGCGATAATCTGAATTCTTTTTTTTTGGTTCTACTGGCAGTACTCCTCCCTAGACTCCATATTGATGGGAGTTTTTTGCACCATGTTCTATCCTCTTACTTCACCTCCTCCTTGCTCTCTTACACCAGATTGACTCCATGTAAGTTTTGAAAGTTGTATTAATTTACTTTAATGTGCGAATGGGAACTATTTCCATCCTTATTCTAATATTCTTGATTTAGAAGGGTTTTTTTCTGCTTATTTTTCTATCCAATCTGGTTATTTACTCCTAGAATTTATCAAGTTCCATTTCCTTCATGTTGAGTATATACCATATTTGGGGCTATTTTTCTAAGATAACTTTTCTTATCCCAGAGCAAAGCAAAATGTCATTGTCTATGCTTGTGACTGCAGTCAAGACGCTCTCGATAAAGCAGGAGAAATGGTTGCTAGTTCCAATTTTCCTTCAATCAAGCGTCAATTTTATCCATTTCTTCTTGATTTTTCAGTTAATAGATTTCCAGATTGGTTGTTATGCACTGCTTGTCAAAAGAGTTCACTTGAAAAACAATCCCTCTTCACGCCAGGTGGTTCTTTTTTACTTTTTGGTCCCTTGTTTTGTATCTTAATCTTTTGTTTTCGTTGATTATCAAGATCTGCAATCTCTTTTGTTTGTTATTTAGATGCTAGTGGGAAAGCATTTATTAGATTAAATGGGCCATCCTTCCTTGAAGCTAAATGCTGCATCGGCGGAATGGACTATGTAACCCTGGTGAGTATTATTTTTGTCAATTTTACAAAATATATTTCAAGGCTATCATGTCATAATTGTAAGTTTGATGAAAAACTATAATGTTTTATCTTTTTGAATTGTGTTTGACGTGACATAGCATATTCTTTATACTGTTAGCTTCAAAATCTTACAATGTGAAGTTCAGATTCGTTGGAGGTTTTCTTGTCCTGAAATATAGTGGTCTGTCTTGCTTGTGCATTTGGAGTTGAGGGTAGGTCCTTCGTTATTTTAAGTCCATGTTGAGCAATCAACAACAATTCCTTATTTGCTCTTTCAGAAATGAGTACAATGAAGTATTTCTTAAAATATTGTTCCGAAGAAGCATCTTGATTTTGATGATAAAAATGGAAAGTGATGTTAATTGACTATGAAAGCTTCATAGGGATAATAGGTTGGGTTTTACTAATTTTTGGGCTACATTTTTGTAAGCAATTGTTTGTGTGTTTGATGAAAAGTAGCTGGCATGATATTTCACATCTTGAGACTAACTAAAAATAATATAAAATCATTGCGCTTAACTTGGGAATTCAAAACAATGAGCGCTTACGTTATATAAAGTAATTAGTTATGTAATATGTAAAATCATGAGTTTTTGAGTTACAATTTGAGACCAACAAATTAGAGAAAAACCAAATATTACACCCAAATGCTTACATAATATGAACTATTTAGTTTGTAGATGCCTTGATTTTTATTTTGGAAACTCTTTTTTATCTTCTTAGCTAAGTATTCTTTGTTTTATTTTCCTCTTTTCCTGCAGTAGTGGTAGGTTTGCAGATGATTAGGCAGCTTGTTATATATTTCCTTTAATATAGCTTATTCTGACAATTTGCAGAGCATGATATGATGAATATTACGTTCCAAATTTACCACTTTATTACTCTCAAAAAGTAAGTAAATCATTTTGTTTTAGATGCACGAGTGATGTGGTCATACTGCTTTTGACCAACACTAGAACATGTACATGTCATGTACCATAATCATATAAGTAGAAAGTGAACATTTATTTATCTGTAACTGTATTTTTGTTTGGCCTTGACTTCTCGTAATTTATGGCTCAAATTGTTCCCAAATAAACTGTCTAACTCCGTTCTAGCGCTCCTAGATGGTGTTTAAGAAGGGGATTTAGCGGGAAGATGGTTGTGGAATAGCGAGGGAGCGAAAATATGCGAGGTTGATGGTATTTGGAAGGGGTATGAGGCGAAATCTGCTGTTGGACAGCATATTCTATGTCGGTTGTTGACTTTTCTAGCTGAAAACAGCAAAGACACCCACGAAACAGTGCGATACGGATATCAAGGAGGTTCACCAGCTATAGACATACTACTTGTAAAAGGAAAATGACACGATGCTTCTTAGGGAAAAAATCAGAGATACAATCTCTAAAACGTACAAACAAAATTGAAAGTCTTTCCAAAAAGAAAAATAAACATATAAACAATCTCCTCTACAAAAATAAACCTAGTTAGAAATAATGAAATTAGAAAAAGCTCAAATAGAAAAAGAATCTGGCTGAAATTGGGAATGGGAGGCATCCCATACGGAAATAATCATCCTGTGATCACAGGGGTCTCTAGATTCCGCGATATAGAGAAATCTCACGATGCAGTTTTGCTGAGCTCCCACATTATTCTCCTCGACTACGAGATGCTTCTTGTTCTTCTCTGTGAGAGACTGGATCCCTCTGTTTGATGTTCTTTCTCACAAAACACATGTAGAAATTTCCAAATTAGCTCCTCACAACCCCTATCTGATCCTTCTTTTGGGATGTCATTGCTTAAATGAATTGAAATTTGATATTCAATTTATTCCAAAGTATTTTCCAAAAATCAATACAAAATTTCTCATTTTTATGTTGATGTGTTGACATATTGGACCTCCTTAAGTAGTGCTAACCTAGAAGATAGGTTGTAGGTCAGACAATCTTGAAGTTCACTTAGCTAGGGTTGGCATGTGTATAGTATCAATGCCTTGGACCCACTGTAATCTAGAACAACCAATGCTAATCCTGGTGATGCTTCTCTCACAGGCTCAATCTGAAGGACTCGTTGAATCACCAACATCTCCTTTGTCGGCTGAAGTTGATACTTCTCTCTGACATCATCATTCTCTTTTGTGTCACTGTCATTTCTTAAACTGCTTCCTGCTCAATGGAATAGATCACCTTCTTCTTTGGGCAATCAGACGTAGTCTGCCCAAAATTATGACACTTGAAGCACTTCTTAGTCGGGACAAATTTGAGAGTATATGTTGTCTCCACCTTTTCTCCATTGTGAATTCATTTTTTCTTTGGCGGGGTTGGTTGGGATCTCCACTGGGCACGCTTTTGTTGCCTAATCCTGGGGTTGAACTTTGTTTGTATGGTGTTGTGGTCGCCTGATAATATTGTTGTTTCTTCACCGTTAAAGTTAGGGTTCGCACATTGAGTAGGGACTAATATGGCTGCAACTGCATCACATTATTGATAAATGACCTCAACTCTCCAATTTATCTTACTTTTGCTTGTTCCACTAGTTCCACCAACTCATATTGTAGTATGAATAAGTTAAATTGAACTGTGTGCTCTTACATACAAGATTTTCTCTAGTGCAAATGATGAAATTTTTTGACTATATTCTATCGGTAATGCGGGGGAATGTATTTGAGTTGCATATCTCTTTTCATTTTGGATTATGTGGTGATCTTACTCTTCCCTTCTCGCTATCAATTATATTTCAGTTTCTCCCACCACAAGATATCGTTCTTCTTGGGCTTGATAACCGGTTTTTTTTCTCTTTTGTCCTGAGAAAATTTTTTGTACTAAAGAATTCGTTCCACTATTTAAAGTCATTTAATAAACTTGTCCAAATACATGACGCCGCCAAAATCCGGTAAATCAAAGTTCAACATCCTGACTTTTTTGCTCATATTCAGTGTCAAATCGACACGACATCGGTTGTTTATCAGTTAATGCTTAAGCTTCTTGGTGAGAGGGATTCACTTCCTCCTCTTGATCAGGCTAATCATCGTGTTGACTAGGAGTGACCTTACTATATTATCTTCTCTCAAATGCGACTTGCCTCAGCTGCAGTTGGGAAATTTTTGTTGCATATCTTCCAAAGTTCCTGAACACCTTGCCAAGGGTTTCTCTTTGGCGGTTTGATGTCCTTTTCTTCTTCCGACCAGGCTTTCGACTGATGTAGGATTGCAAATCAAAGATTGGATTTTGAATATTTAAGGTTAGGAGTAGTAATTGCGATAGGAATGATTTGGATGTGGTGAATTTTTTTATTTAAATTTTGGATTGGGGGCTAAGAAGACATAAAAAATCCAAGATTTGTCGGACTCTGATATTAGATGACACCTATTTAGGGATCCTAAAGTTGTAGGAAGTAGATTTAGCAGTAAGGTGGTTGTGGAATAAAGAGAACAAAAATATGTGAGGTCGATGGTATTGGGAAGGTGTATGAGGTGAAATATGTTATTAGACAACTGATTTGACATCTATCTTCGACTTTTCTGGCTGAAAACAACAGGGTGGCTGAAAACAACAGGCACCCATGAAAAGGTTCACCATCTATTCCCGCATAAGATACAAACACCACTAGCAAAAGGAAAATTTTACAACTATCCTTATGGTAGAAATCAGATATACAATCTTTAACACATAAAAAAAATTAAAAGTGTCTCCAAAGAGAAAAATAAACATATAAATAGTCTCCCTTGGAAAAATAAACCTAATCAGAAATAATTAAATAGGAGAAAGCTCAAAAAGGAAAAGAATCTGGCTAAAATTGGGAATGGGATGCTTCTCGAATGAAAATCATCATCCTAGATTGCTGGAGTCTCCCGATTCCACGATACAACGACATTTAGTGATTGCGGATTCACGGGTCCCTTCTCGCGATTTTTTTGAGCCCCCACATCACTGTCAGACATAGAAATGACCAGACTACTCAACCAAAAGTTGGTGTTGGTTGCCCTGAAATGATGTTAGTTCATTAAGCAGCAGCCTTTCAAAGTTTCTCCGAACTTAGGATTATATTCGATGGAAGTAATCAAAAGTTTGTTGTAGTGAGAACTTGTACGAGCCAAACAAATCTATATATAGGTTCTCCATAATGCTCCTATATCGGGTTCTTTTCTTGGTTCAGAGTGAGATTTTGTCTCAAGTTCCTTATATTTGATCCGTGGAATTTAAGCATATGCTACTGAAACATCTTCAATTAGGGAGGAGCTTAGAGATTTAAATTTCTTATCAATACATATAAAAAGAGAATAGTGTCAAAATAATCATCTGATTTTTTATAGGGGGTCATTTTAATCTCAAAATTTATAGAAGTGTCAATTTAATACTATACTCTTCTAATATGCCTGAAATAGTTTCACAAAGGACTGTTGCAACACATTTAAAGAGTATGGGACCAATTTGTCACTGTTATAGGCTCGTTGGACTAAAATGGCCCCGTGTAAACAGTTAAGGGACTATTTTGACCCTTTACTCCTTAAGAAAATAACTGAGCTGTTTGAAGATTGGCCCTTATTGTCAAATGTGTCCATCTACTTTTGTTTGAACGGAACCAAGTTGACCTAAATGGAAACTAACAGCTATTCCTTTTTCTATGGATAGATATTCACTCTGTCCGCTATAACATTTCAAAGGATGTCATTTGTTATCGCAGAGTGCATGGCTGTTTTAAAACCTGGTGGTCTGCTTCTGTTCAGAGATTATGGTATGTTTTTTATTGTAGTTCAGGAACAGATCTTGAATTCAAAATTCTTTTCCAGTTTGTTTTCTTTATGTACATATTGTTTTACTTTGATTCTATTTTCATTTAGGGCTTTATGACATGACAATGCTTCGATTTCCACCAGAACAAAGAGTGGGTTTTAGGGAGTACATGCGGTCAGATGGCACACTTTCTTATTTCTTTTCTCTGGATATTGTGAGAAAGCTTTTTCTTGGCGCTGGATTTATCGAGGTAGCATATTTATGCATTATTAAGCACATAATTTATGAATTTTTGTGTTCAACCTAATCTTTTGGGCTTTTTGTTTCATAAGGTTGTGTCGAGTGCTTGATTTTGGCATGAAAGATATATCATCATATTATAACACGATTGTATCATGCATTCATATTGCATTGATTGCAGAAAGAAGGAATCAACACATTTAAGAAAGTTGACAATGGAGGGAACTTGGAGGGCCATGAAAGTTGTTTGAACAAATTGAAACAATTCGTTGTGAGAGATTTTGTGGAAACCGATTCGAGAGATCCGAAGCAAAATGTTGAACAGAAGCATGCAAAACTTAAAAACACAAATAAAACCAAGATTTAATGTGGAAAAATCCAAGAATGGAAAAACTAACAGAGTCACATCACACCAAGAAATCTACTATGAAAAATGAGGAGAATTGTACAAATCATGGTTTAAATAAACACTCGAGGCATTGGCCTCCAGGTGCACTTTGATTCGAGTAGCTGCTTCAGTGACTCAGGGCATGAAACTTGCTGGTGAGGGTGAAACTCACGCCTTCAGGCGGTAGTGCCTCGAGGTTGTTAAGGCGTCGCTCGAATTAAAATTAGGTATTAAATACCTTGAGTCTTCAGGTGGATTTAGGGTTGGACTTCGTTCCGAGAGCTTTTTATCTTCTTCCACTTCCTTCGACAATCATCATGACTCGTGAGTGTGAACGTCAAAGTCCTTCCCGAGCTTTTGAGTGTAGTTCAGGCTTCTGCATTGATGTCCATTTACGAAGTCCAACGTCGAACTCCAGCTGAGCGGCATAATCTAAAGGCTTCCTTGTCACTTCTGTGATTTTGATCTTTCGTTGATTTCCCCGAGTTATTGTAAGCCATGTGTTTTTTTTTCCTCATGTGACTGAGCTTTCCATTTTAATATTTTTTGGGTATTTACGTACATAACAATTGAGACATTATTATTTAGTTATTTTTGGGCAATTTGATTTGCTGAAAATAAAATGCAATGTAAATTGTTTGCAAAATACTATGACTGTAATGTTTTTGAAATACTTTTGAGTTGTTTGGTTCACTGTAAAATAAATGTAGGATATTTTTTTATTGTTTGGTTTGAAGTAGATTAAAAATAAAAAGTATTTCAAAACATATTTTTTTATATGATGGTGTGGGAGAGGGGTGGGAGGGAGGCGACAATAGTGGACTGATGGGCGGACGACCAATAGCTGAGGTGGTGGTGTGGGAGGAGGTGACGGTAGGCTGTTGATGGCAGCGACTTGTGGCAGACAAAGACAACTAGATTAGGAGGTGACAGGAGGGCGAACTGCGGAAGCGGGCAAGCGGGTGGTGATGTTGGGAGGTGGTGGCAAGCAGTAATGGCAGGCCGCTTGCGGTGGTAACTGCATAGCAGTAGCGGCCAAATGCGGTAGCGGTAGGTAGGCAGCTGCTGCGGTGGGCGGCAGTGGCTTTAGGCGTCGGCGAGCTACAAATTTCAACTGTGGAGGAAGGCTGACGGAGGTGGCGGGCAGCTGGCGACACCGATGGTGGGAAGCGGCTGCAGCAGGCAACAGTGGACAGAGACTACAGGCAATGGTGGGCAATGGCTACAAGCGACGGTGGGTGGCGGTTGCCGTCTGGCGACGTTGGAGGCAGGCGGACAACTGCGACAGCAAGCGATCGGGCTACCGGTGGGGGACTTCGACGGCGACGGGCAAAGACGGGCATCTATGACAGCAAGTAGCGGCGACTGCGGACAGCAACGACAACAGGTAGCGGCGGGCGGCAACCTCGGGCAGAGAGGACCTGCGATGGTAGACAACGGGCGGTCTTTGGCGGGCGACGGTGTGTGGCAACGACTTGCCTATAGCATTTAACATAAAGGATGATAGCTAAATTCTAAATTCAGCGCCTGTTGTCGCGGGCGGCGGCGGGTGACAACGACTTACCTATAGCATTTTACATAAATGATGTAATTCAAATTCGGCCAAATCGGCCGAATTCTAAATTTAGCAAAATGAATTATGTTGTAAACTTCAAATTCATTCAAATTTTACTTTATATTTGTAACTTTTCATATCAAACACATAATTTTCTCAAATCCCTCCAAAATAATTACAGTACACCGCTAATTCACTCAACCAAACAGCCCTAGTACATAGCATTTACTTACATAGTAATCGAAACATTGCTATTTACAAAGTAAACACCTTATTTTCATCCATTTTTCTAGTTCTAACGCAAAATTAAAGTTTGTATGCAAGATTATGATTTTGTCAAGTTTGAACCTTGATGCATTTTTTTTTTGGATGTTGTGAATCAAATTTTTCTCAGAGTTCGGGTAATTTCAGATTTTAACAAATTTTAATTATCATATACATTTTGAAGTTATTAAAGTGTATGTTTTGAAGGCAAGGTTATGTTTTTCAATTTTATCAAATTCTCATGATTTGATGAATTTTATCCTTTTATTTCTTGAATCATTTTGATTTGCATTTTTGCATTAAAATGACTTACATGTTTAATCAGTAATGTGAAAGTTAGAAGGCAATGTTATCTTTACATTTTCAATTTAAATGATTGTGTTGCATTAATTTACGTTGCTTTTAGTATGAACAATCTTCTTGATTTAAATTATTGCTTTGTTTGGATAAACATTTGCACAAGAAAAAAGATTCACTTTAAAAAATGGAACTTATGTTAAAGTGTCGTGCAAAGAAGGGATACGTTTACTTAAAATATAAATTTTATGACAAGCGAATTATTGGTTGTGTTAAAAGACTTAGAGATCACTTGGCTTGCACACATATAAATGTTGGAGCATGTGAGAGTGCTAGATGAAGTAGTATGCCTGGAATTTTTAAAAAATATTCCACTTCAAAAGAAATAATGCAAAAAAATATGGAAGAGATGATTGAGAATAATTAATATTTTGGCTCACAATATAATGGTTCCGATAGTGGAAGTCATTTGTCTTCTTTTGATAGAGGATCTCGAAGACCAAATGGATAGATTTGTTGTAAATATGATTCTCAAACAGTTCCTCTAGCTTTTACAAAAGAACATAGATTTAAAGTATGCTTAGATATTGCAAGATGTTTTTATGAGAATGAAATTTTATTTTAATATTATTAGGGGTCCTTCATGGATCAATATGCTTTGTTCTATTGGGCATTGCGTGCGAGGGCTACATCTTTCTAGCATGTATGAGGTGCGAACTTGAATGTTGGATGAGGAGATTAGAACTACGACAAGAATGATAGATGAAGTGAAAAAGACCTGGGTTGAGACAGGTGTTACTATAATGTCAGATGGTTGGTCTAAATATCAGACAAATAAGTATTATAAATTTTCTTATTAATAAATTTTATGGGATGATATTTTTTAAATCAGTTGATGCATCAAACTTTGTAAAAGATGAACTATTGTTATTTAATATGCTTGATGAGGTTTTTGAAGTTGGGGAGACTATAGTTATTCAAGTTGTTACATATAATACAAGTGTCTATAAGGCTGCTGGAAGGATGTCAATGGAAAAAAGAAAACATCTTTACTGAACTCCTTGTGCCGCTTATTTTTTTGATGTAATGCTTGAAAAATTGGGACAATTGTAGCAGCATAAAATTGTTTTCTTAAAGCAAAGACAATGAGTAAATTCACAGATAAAGAACTTATTTGAAGAGCAATTGCAAGATTTGCCACGACCTATTTTACTTTGCATAGATTTAAAGAGCTGCGACAACCTTTGAAGGCTATGTTTGCTTCTAAAGAATTGGATAAAACTACTTAGGCAAAAAATCAGAAGACAAGCAAGTGAAGACAATTATAATGAGAGATGATTCATTTTGGTGCAGTGTTAGTTATGCTCTGTAGACTTCAACGCTTTTTTGTGAAAGTATTACGAATGACTGATGTTGAGAGGACTCTTGCCATTGGATTTATTTATAAAGCTATTAACAAAGCATATGGGGAAATAACAAAAGATTTAGGAGGACGAGGATAAGAAACAACTTACAAAAAAAATATATTGAATATCATTGATGATAAATGAGATCATCAGCTCCATCAATATTTATATGTTGTTGTATATTATTTGAATTCTCAATTTCATTATGACAGTTTTTTATATGAATTAAGAAGGTAAGAACTGTTTATATGCATGCATGAATAGAGTTGTCCTTGTGCCCAACTATTTTAAAGTCAACGATCAATTTGAAGATTTTCATATGAGGAATGAAATGTTTGGATTTAGAGTAGCTCAAGCTTGCTACAACACACTCACCTGATAAATTTCATTTATCTATAATTTAAATCTATGACTCTATCATTTACTAATAAAATTATATCTTAATAAGTTAATATATATTGTTACTTTTGTTTAATCTTATGCTAGAACATTTGCGGTCACAATTCAGAGCATCTGTTGGAAAAGTTCTTAGTCTTACTTGTTCAACGTCTACATATGAGCGTAATTGGAGCATATTCAACCAACTGCATACAAAGAGAAGAAATCAATTGACTATAGGTCGAATGAACAAGTTAGTTTATGTTATGTTCAATAAAAAAAAGAAAGATAGACACTTAAGGCTTCAAAAACATAGAAATGTTGGTGATGAAATATATCCTTTGACTGCTGATGATGTTATATATGATGAATGAATAACACCTAAGGATGCTAAAGGATTTGAAGTTTTAGCTAAAGAAATGACTTTTAATGATGATAATGAAGATATCAATGTTAACATTGAAAGGGGTCGAAGAGATATTGAATTTGAAGCAACTTCTACTTCACAGACATTTAAAAGAAAGAAGCAAAATGGGGTTGGAGCTTCAAAAAATTTTGAAGGTAATGCCATAATTAAAGCATAATTGATTGTTAAGTTGTGTTACTAATTATATTGAATTCATTGTTAATTTGTGTAGGGATTGAAGTGAAAGATGTGGTAATTGAAGAAGAATTTGAAGATGATGCCAACACAAAATTCGAGGATTATAGAGCTATTACATATGATAATTTTTCTGAAGATGATGAAAATGCTGATAATACCGCTATGGATCCTAATTCTTGTGGCATATTTAAATTCTAAGTTTAATGTTCAACTTTTATATCAATTTTTTTTTTAATTTTGTTTTTATATTTAGGATATGTGAATACTTTTTGCAGTGTTAAGTCTCTCTACATCTTTTGAAACTCAATAGTACTCTTCTTCCTTACAAGAGCAAAATCGAAGTCAAACGCAACACACAATTTTCTAGCAAAGCCGAAACTTAAAGCCTCAAACCATTGAATTTGGTTACTGGAGTTGGGGTGCAACGATAAGGCACAGCAGAGCTCCACCGGGCAGAAGGGCATTGACCTCTAGGTGTCACATTGTCAAGCGCTCTGTTTCAAGAGATGTACTGGGCATGGTGGTGCGCCTCTTTAGTGCTAGGGTGCTAGGTACTGAAAAAGTTGTCCGAGGACTGCGCCTCCAAACCCTTACAAGGGGTCACCCCCATACCCCTAGAGCAAACTCACAATCAAGTTTGAACAGTGAAACTAAGATCTTTGAGTGACTAATTGATTGTCAGAATCAAACTCTAGATCATAATAATCTCCCATGTTGAGATTGATTGCAATCAATTTCGCTCAAAATCTATAGTAGCTTCATAGTTATGAACAATGGTGTGGCTGATTTCCGGTCTTAAATTTCTCGAACTCCAACAGATGCCAGACATAATTTCAATTTTTTAACAGTTAACACTTTAGTCAAATTGTATTCCAAATCTCGAGTTGTGTGTATCTTCTCCAAAGATAATTGACTATCTTCTAGGAGTGAACAATTGCAATGATGCCTTAGCTGAATGTGCTTCGTCGATGAATAACACTCATATTTTCACTATGAAACTTTTCATTCCTTTGCTCCTTACCCAGTTTAGCCATAAAGTTCTGTAGTCAAATCTTTTTCTTGCTAGCTCCAGTGATAGCAATATACTCGAATTCTGTAGTTGATAGAGAAACAACCATCTGTAACTGGAAATCCAACTAACTGTTGTGGTCCTTAAAGTGAAGACATAATATGTTATACTTCTTCTACTATTAACATTTTCTGTCAGATTTGAATTTGCATAACCCTTTAGATCAACCTCTGCTCTTCCGAAACAAAGTGCTTTGCTGATTGTTCCTCTCAAATATCTGAGAATCCACTTTATAGCCTCTCAATGATATTTCCCTAGATTTTTCATTTACCCATCGACTACTACCACTGCATGTGCAATATTTGTTCTTATACATGTCATCGCATACATTAAACTTCTAACAACTAAGCATACAAGATACTTTTCATTTGTGCTTGCTCTGCTTTAGACATGGGCAATTGTTCCTTAGCCTAAAGTGGCTGGTTAAGGGGGTGAAACTTGTTTTACCTCACTCATGTTGAACTTGTGTAGATTGTTCTCTACATATTCTGTCTGAGATAAATTTAATACACCTGCAATCTTATCCCTAGTGATTCTCATTTCGAGGATTTTCTTGTTTGAACTTAGATCCTTTATTTCAAACGCCCTTGATAATTGATCCTTCAAGTTTATGATCTTCTACATATATGCTCTTGCAAATAACATGTCATCCATATATAAAAGAAGCACAATATATCAATTATTAAAATGTTTAATGAAATAAAAATGATTTGTATGACACTTCGTGTACTCACTACTTGGCATGAACCTATCAAATCTCATGTATCATTGTCTTTGGATCTGCTTCAAATCATAAAACTCTTCTTTAGTTTGCAACATATCTTCTTTTCTTGTAACTTCATGTCCCTGTGGTCGCACCATGTACAGTTCTTCTTCTATTTCACCTTGTAAGAATATTGTCTTCATATCCATTTGTTCCAATGTTGGTCTTCAACTACTACTAAGTTTAACACAACTCAACTCTGGTAGTTGTCTTCTTCACTACAAAAAAAAACTTTAATAGTCAAGTTCTTTCTTTTGTAGAAATCAATTCACAATAAGTTGTCTTATACAAGTTTCTACCATCTTATTCGTCTTTCAACCTAGACTCACTTATTGTGCAATATCTTTCTTTCATCTGTCAATTCTACCAATTCTAAGATCTAATTTGACATTAATGACTGCATCTCATCATTCATGGCAAACTCCTAATCATTTGAGCCATCAACTTGAGTGGCCTTATCATAGCATTTTGGTTCACTACTATAAAGCAACAATAATTAGTACAAAGATAGCAGTTGTTTGAGGAACTTCATGTGCTTCATCAGATTGAACACCATTCCTTTCTCAATCTTCCTGATCACCTATACCTTCTATCTCTCCATATTTGGAGGGGTCTTCAGAATTAATTTTTGGATAATCCGTGTTTTTTCTGTCCTTGTACATCTTCATTTCATCGAAATTGACATCCCTGCTACTAATAAATTTTGTATTTTGATAGTCTCAAAATTTGTATTCAAATTCATTTGTGTCGTACTCAATTAAAGTGCGTTTGATAAATTTTGAATCAAGTTTACTCATGGATCATGCATCAACATGAACATATGATGAAAAATCAAATAATTTCAGGTGATATATTTACCTCTTTGTCACTCCATGCTTCTTGTATTGAAGTGACAATTTATCAAATAAGTTGCAATGTTCACTGTTTTTGCCCAGAACTGCTTTGACAAGCCTGCATACAATCTCATACTCCTAACACTCTCCGTGATAATTCTATTCATGCTCTCAACAATGCTATTTTATTGTTGTGTCCTTGGAATAGTAAACTCATGTCTGATTCTTTTTGAAGCACAATAACTTTTGAATCTCTGATCATGTCAGACACTTCAACATTACGATTGTCTCATTCTCATGCATGGCTTTTTGCTTCTTAAATATATCAAACACATCAGATTTATGTTTTGAGAAATATGATCATTACTTCTTGGTGTGATCATCAATGAAAGTCACAAAATATTGAGAATATCCAATGGGCTAAACTGAAGTAATAACCCATACATTGCTATGCACTAACTCTGGTTTTTTGGACTTCAATTTCTACACACTTTTATAAAATGTAAACTTCTTTTGCTTTTCATAAACATAATTTTTACAAAAATCTAAGTCTATAAACTTTATAACCTGAAGTTTGTTTTTAGAAAGGACTTCATATATTTTTCGCTCATATGACCAAGCCTACTGTGTCAGAGACTTGTATGTTACTTCAATGGATTTAGGCATCTCATTGATCACATAGAGGATACCTTCAATGTTACCTCGAGCTATCATCATTGCCTATTTGGTTACCTTCCACGAATCACTTGTAAAGGCGGTACCTTCATGACAATTAGACCTTGCAAGCTAACTCATAGAAATTAGTTTTTTTTTCAAATATAGAACATGTCTTAACTTCATTCAATTTTCAGACTGATCCATTTGACAACCTGATATCAACTTTGCCCTTCTTAAAAATATTGCATGTCTTGTAATCTATTAAATACATCTCCCCTAGATCACCTTAAATGTATTTTTTCAACTTCTAATAGTTATCATACTTGCAGACCAATTGTTGCTCTTGATCTATCGATCTTTCATCTGATTTGGTTCCTCTATCTTTTACTCCTATATGATCAAATATGTCAAACAAAGTACCGAACTCCACTCGTTTAGGACTAGACCTATTTAAAAAAGAACAAATAAATGCCACAATAAAAATGTTTAGCAAGGCACAAATCTTTTTCCTAGTCACCACCATGATTAGTATATGTTTTTCACTTATCAGACCAAACATGTAATCTTATAAATAGTTTTAGCATAAGATGGTTTAACCAACGGATGTGGATTGTAGATTTTGTTGCCTGAGTGAATATGATGGGTGATACCTCAATTTTAGAAAATAAGAAATCATGCAGTAAAGGACAAATTATTAGAATTACTGATGGTTCATTATCCAAAATTGCTAGAATTGGGCATGTTTGTTTTTCAAACAAATTAACTGTCAAATCAATGTTATTCATGTTGGAACTTGATTATAATCTATAGTTTTAAGGAAGATCTACATCATACCCCTTAATTGTTATGTATTTACATATCTAACATTTAAACTTCAATTTTTGCATATATGCCACTCTACCTATGCATGGAAAAGTATATCTCACTTTTTAAAAAATAAGTGGTAGTTTTGATGTGCTATGGTAGATTTGGGTGGTATAAATGTTAAAAGTGAAGTTTTGATGTTAGATTTATAAAAACATAGGAATCGGGTGGTATGTTTGTGTTGAATCTAAATTTGTTCTTTAGATCATGCCCAAGGAATAGAGTCGGATTCCATGGGAAGGAGGAAGAGGGAGAGAAAGAGAGAGAGACTGTCTCATTGGGGTTGGGGTTGGGGTTGGGGT
>NW_018165317.1:454276-466139 GCF_001263595.1 Phalaenopsis equestris | reverse complement strand
GGTCCTCGGGCTCAGTGGCCCTTTTTATTCCACACAGGAGATATTACAAGTTGTGGGAGAAGGGGAGCAAGCTCCCTATATGAATGGGAGAGAGAGAGAGCCTAAGGACCCCTTTTTACATGCAAGGGGTTTTCTTTTTATAGAGAAAGAGAGGGGAGAGAGATTACTTTTATGCCCCTACTTAAAGGGGAGCAGTGGGGTCCTTTCCTTGCTTGGACCGGTCTCTCCAGAGCTTTCCCGTTGGTCTCGTCGGCGTCAAGTGGTCGACCTAGGTAGTCGTTGACAGCCGACCCACATGGCAGATTGTATGGGAGTGGCCGACCCTCTTTCTTCACTATGGCCTGCTCATGGTGGCCAACCGGCTAGGGTGGCCAACCGGCTAGGGTGGCCAACCAAGGTGGCTAGTTGGGTAATGCTATATATGACTAGCCCAAGTGGTCGATTGAGGTTGGCCTACCATGGTGGCTAGCCCAGGTGGCCGGCCGGGTGCTTCTCTACGTGGCCGACTTAAGAGGCCAATTGAGGTTGGCTAGCCGATTGAGGTGACCGACCGGATGCTTCTCCATGTGGCTGGCTCCTTTTCCATGGCCTACCCCTTTTAGGATGTTGAATTCAAATCTGTTCTTTGGAGTGCTCAAGGAATAGAGCCAAAATAAAAAGAGGGGGAGAGAAGGAGAGAGAGGCCCCGTCAAGGGGCAAAGAGTGGTGGTCCTTGTGCTTGACGACCCCTTTTATTCCACACGAGAGGTTACAATGTGAGAGAGAAGGGGAGCAAGCTCCCTACATGAGAGAGAGAGAGAGAGCCTAAGGGACCCTATCCTATTTTTACATGCAAGGGATTCTCTATTTATTGAGAAAGAAGGGAGAGAGATTATTTTTATTACCCTTCTTAAAGGGGAGTAGTGAGGGGTCCTTTCCTTGCTTGGACCGGTCTTTTTGGACCTTTTACGTTGGTCTCGTTGGCGGCGAGTGGTCGACCGAGGTAGTTGTTGACAACCGGCCCACATGGCAGATTATTTAATATCAAAGATTTTACTTTATCTTTGCACTGTACTTATTGATTTTATCTTTATCTTTATTTTATCCATAGGAGTGAAATACTTGTCTTTATTAACTTTTCTTTCTTCTTTTTTAATGAAAAATAGGTAAAGTAATAGAGAATGTGCTTATCTCTTTCTGTTTTCTTGTACGGGGAGAAAATATTGCATCCGGAGTTCGAACGTAGTTTTGCGTCTGGACTCCAATAAAACCGCGCCATCTATAAGATTCACTAAATGCAGTCAACTAACTTGCAGTTGCTACTTCTGTTCTCTTTTGTTTGTGCGTGCTGACCATTTTTTTGCATTTCCATAAGGTCTACTAATGCAGCTCAAAGAGAATGTAGAATTCATATCAGATGTAATTAGATCTACCAAATTCTAGCTAGATCTTAATCTTCTGCATTGTTCTCTCAACGATGCTAAGCGGTGATTGGACACTTTTGATTTTGCTTTTTATTTTTTATTCTTATTTTATTTTGTTTATGTTTTTACTTGAAAGAAAATATATTTGGTAAGTTGTAACATGTTTAGTTGTTTTAAAAAAATACTCAAAATAACTCTTAGATGTTTTATGTGCATTTAAAATCAAGCTAATTTATTTTTGAAAATAAAAGATAAAAACATACCAAAAAAAAAATGTAAAACAAACATGATTTTAGAATAAAAGCAAAAACAAAAAAAAAACAAAAAATAAAAGTGATCCCAAACATGCCCTATGTTGATAGCCATGTTTGCTTTTTGTGCTTTCAGTTGGAGCTTGAATACTGTTGTGTGCTCTCTGTGAATCATCGGAGTGGTAAGAAGATGAAGAGGGTCTGGGTTCATGGCAAATTCCAGAAGCCCATTGTTGGTTCGTCATGATAGTCTAAGGTATTCTGCTACACGAATCTAACCTTTGTTCCCTTTGGGCTATTAATTTTTGTTTTACCAATTTTAACGTGTTAGAAGTACTGAAATGCTCATGTTATTGATTCAGTTTAGCGCGTGACTAATGAATTTCTAAATACAAATTGCATTTTAAAAATCCCTCTTAAATTTAACATGTGCCATTGTTTTAGCATTGAGAATTAAAATTAGGGTGAATGATTTATGCCACATGATTTATGGACGTGAAGTTTCTCATGTTTTTGTAGGTTTTTTTATAACCTGATAAAATTAATTGAACGATGTGGTGATGAAATGAAAAAACTGATAGAAAGGAAATTATCAAGTCATGCTACCAATGTTATTAAGTGGTATGTGCATTTGAGTAATGTGATGCAGCTGTCTGGAACAGGATGGTGAAAGATAAAATTCTTTCGATGCGTTTTTTATTTTTACCATTCCTCGTGTTTTCATGATCATCTTGAATTTTTTTCTTTGAATAACATATTATATGAGAAACATTTTATGGGCCCATTGCATGGATGATTTGTTTTGTTTTTGTTTTTTTTTTGGTCAAAATTTTTGAAGAATAATGCAGTGGATGTTAGGGAAGGAGGCTATGAAAGCCGGAGAAAAATTGCAGATGTGCAAGGTCTTTTGTGTTATCCACTTAAAGAAATGAGTATTTTTCTGGTTTTATGCATTTAACTGATGTGCATCCCTTATATTGTTTATTTATTGGAATGACTATCTGTCTGTTAAAGAGTAGTTTATTAACCATTTATGTTTTCATTCTATACCAATCCGATTGCAGGGGATAGTTTCTTGCGCTCTTCTTTTGTAATATCAGAATGTAATATTTTTGAGCATTTACATTGTAAATGATGAATGATGAGACAGTTCTAAAATATGCACCTAAGGCACGAAATTTGAGATCTAATATCTTGATGAAATTGCATTTATTTTAGTGACTAATATCGAGTCTTAATTAAGGTTCACAACACCAAGAAAAGTTGTTCAGTGTTATCTTGAAAAAATATTAAATAGGGCTTATGTAGGATCTTTTTTCATTTTTTGTTTTTGTTTTTAAAAACATGTTTTTTAATGCATTTTTATATGTTATTTATTTTTTTTTAAAATTTTAGAAGTAAATTAACTTGTTTAAAAACATTCAAAATAAATATTAGATGTTTTAAGTGTTTTTAGAAACAATTATCTAAACATGTTTTATTTCAAATCAAAATATAAGTAAAAAGTGATCCCAAATGGCCCTGATTTTAAAAAACTAGTTAGAAAACTCATAGTCAATGAATCACATGTACTATATATTGAATCAAAGTGTGAAGTTGGGTAGTCTGATGTTGCATTAACAGAAAAGGTAGTTACTTTGTTAATTATTATTTCTTAAAGTGTATTAAATAATGGAAACAATGTATTTGATAAATTAAGGCATTTCATTTGCCCTCTCATGATGATAGAATTGAGGCATGAATATGTCTTACATTTGAAGCTTAAAATCAATATTTTAGCCGTCAAAGCCGTGTCGGATAGAATTTTACTAGAAGAAATGACAAGCAGAATCCAATCAAATTCACTGGTCATATTTTGTTCGCCCAATCTATTCCTTGGTACTTTGAAATAAGAGTCTAGGTCAAAGTTACAATAACTAAATATGAAAAAATTAATTTAAAAATAAACTGTCACCTGATATCTGCCACTTAATATGTCATGTTATAGTTTGATAAACATGCTATATCCATTATTTCTTCCACCTTTGATGAGCTGCATTACTCGCCTTCTTTTGATATTTTCTTTTAGGGACATTTACATACATACCAACCAGTTCCTATTTATTTACATATCCAACATCTATATTCTGTTTTTTACATTTATACCATCCCAATCTTTCGTAACACACCAAAGCTACCAATATTTTAACTTTTAAAATGTGAAATATGCCTTTTCACGTATACGGAAGATGGTATGCATGTAAAAATTGAAGTTTAGGTGTTGATATGTAAATGCTGGGAATTGAGTGGTATATATGTAAATCTTCCTTTTGTAACTTCTCCTTAGTTTCCAATTCAGCGAAGTGGTGCACCATGCTAACTGCAAGCATCAAGGTAGTTCGAGCTAAAGCCCCCGACAGTCTCCAAAATGATCAAAACCAGGTGCAGCACTTGAACTTTCTTCTTGGTACCCATAAAACTAATATTTTGCATTTTCAAACAAGAACTGAATCTGCCAATGAGAACTTTCAGGAGCCACTAGATCAACTGTTTTTGCATCATTTGATGATTTTGACTCTTTGTAGTATTGTTTGTGGTTTTCTTAACCCTTTTGCCCTTTAGCAGAGCCTTCGTTTGTCTTTTAGAGAAGAAAGAGACTTATAGACACCTCACCCACAATCATATTTAAAAATAGCTTGGAATCATGGACTTCTTCTCATCTTGCTTCGTGCTTCCCCACTATAATTGGATTATGATTTGTAAACAGTGATGTTTCAAGTTTACATAGAAATTATCATATACAGAACAAGATGAAATTGCTACATGATTGTTTAGGGAAAATAAGATAATTGCATAAATCAAATTAAGTGGGTCCAGGTTTTGCAGTTTGGGCAGGGATACAACATGAAAGACATGGTGGATTATTGCAAATTTGTTTCAACTTCATCTTTTTCTTTCATGTAAGTTCAAAAAAGGTCTATTTTCATAAGAGTTTGCATACAAATATAAAATTTTCCTTTGATGACTATTCAGCCTGAAAGATCTATAGGTCTTTGACATGCCTGGCTTTTTTTGCCTGTGAGAGTTTTCCATAGATGAAAGAGAAAGGCAGATTTACATGCATACCACACAATTCTTGTCTATTTGCAAATCTAACACCCAAATTTTGATATTTACACTTATAACATTGGGGTGTCATAAGCCTATATTTCACTTTTAAAATGATAGTGATAGTAGTATTTTTTTTTATGTGATTTCAAAGATTTAAGTGAGATGTATGTAAATATGATGAATATTTTGGTGTTTAAGATATGTAAATACATGAGAATTGTGTGGTATGTCTGTAAATGTCCCTAGAAAAAAGCTTATTTTGTGATTTTTAAAGTAATAGATTTTATTTTTAGGGACATTTACATACATACCACCCAATTTCTATGAATTTACATTAATCATTGAGCTTTTGGCCGCTATAATTGGCAAGGATATGTTGCCATGTAAAGTTTATTATATAAATGACCATTACCAAGCAATATCACGTAGGCGCATTTACATAAATACCACATAATTCTTATATATTTACATGTCTAAGACTGAAACTTTCATATTATGTACATAAAGCTCAAATCTTTGCATTATATTAAAAATATCGCCAAACATTTTTAAAGTGAATTACACATTTTTATGCATAAGTTTTTAAAACCAGGGTGTTAATGAATGTAAATATCAAAATTTTTGTTATTAGATATGCAAATGCACAAGAATTGTGTGATATTTTTGTAAAATTTTCAATTAGATTGTATTTCATAATCCTTTTTCCTAGCCTGATTATTATTTAATATTCTATGATCCCCTAAAATTAGACATTTTAAATTTATAACTTGCACATCAAGCAATGTGGTGCTGGCGCTCTTGACATAATCCTTTACGTTGAGCACATTTTCTGTCCGGACTCTTGACGTAGTTCTACGTGCGTCGTAGGTTATTCCTGAGTTATTTTCAAGTTATTTTTGAGTTATTTTCAATGATCCTGAAATAACCCAAAAATAATCTGAGGTCTTTATTTTTTGGATTATTTCTGGGTTATTTCAGTATTATTGAAAAAAACTCAAAAATAACTTTGCCCACAAGTAAAGCTACATCAGTGGTCCGCACAGAAAAATTTTCGCCATACATTTGGCATTTTTATAAGAGAAATTAGTTGTTTAGGCTTTCAGTCTAAAGAAAATCATCTCTGATTTTTCAAATTAACGACAATTGTATTAGTTTTTAGTGTGAAAGATTAATAATTATCTATCTTGAGCATGTACATTCTGTACGGGCTTGTGCTTGTTCTATACTTATTTTTAGAAGTAATCACAGGGTCAAATCATGCAAATAGGGCTATGAAATTAGGGCTGTCAAAACGGCTCGTTGTTCGCGAACAGCTCGTGCTCGGCTCGAAAAGAAGCCCGTGTTCGGCTCGTTCGCAAAGTTAACGAGCCGAACACGAATAACACGAATAATTATTTGTTCGTTCATATATGAGTAGTATTTTCTAAAAAACTTAATTGACTACAATGCTACAAAGATTTATAATCAATTAACATTATTAATGAAGAAAATAGAATAAATATTATTAAATTAAATTAAAATGATGTTTTAAATCTTGCCTCAATCCTTAACATTTTTTGACTACGTGATTAGGGTTGTATTAGGGTTGTCAAAATGACTCTATGTTCGTGAACAGCTTGTGTTCGGCTCATTAAGCAAACGAGTCGAACACGAACACACTTTCTGAGCTCGAAATATAAATGGGTTGAACACGAGCTGAGCCTGGGCTCGCTCTTGTTCGGCTCGTTTGCACCCCTACATACAAATAGTGAAAGGAAGTAAAACAAAAGAAAGGATTACTTTTTGAAATTTATCGTTTGTGATTATTGTAATTTATGTTATAAAATTTTAAATTTGTGGGAAGAGCGAACTTTGATAATCGTATTTATAGAGTGTTACAATTATAAAAAAGCTCGATCAAATTGCTTGTGTTGATTCATTTGATCATGAATTATTCTTTTAGTAATCAAATATCTTGATGATCTAGGAAATTAGTGTTGTTGGGTTCGTTGGATTTCTCTTATTAGAATGAAACTCGCTTTGAGTATGAGCATATAAGATTGATCGATCGTTTGACCTTTCAATTTGTGTCCCAAATTTTTTATTCACATTTCAAATTCATGATTTTGAGTTTATTTTCTAGAATCAAAATGCAAGCCACCTTCGCAGAGTGGTTTGGAGCTTTGTCTTTCAACGAATAAGTTTTGGGTTCACCGCCTTGCATATGCAGGGTGCATGCATTTGGTGTGCGTGTTAAAAAAAAAAAGGATTTTTACATGCATAGCACTAAAAATTTACCTATTAACATATTTCACACACAAACTTCTATAGTTTGCACGCCGTCGGCACTGCCCTCGACTCCAAAACCAAGGGGCTCATCTTTTTTTTCTCTTGACCTCTGTCTTCTGGCCTCTACTTCCCTCGGACAATCCCGCCACTTAAACTCGAGAACATGTTGAAGATGGAAACCCTTAATAGAAGTTAGAAAAAGTATATTTTGTAAATAGAGAAGTTTGGGTTATGAAATATAAAAAAAAAAAAAAAATCAAAAAAAGGTTAGTGTATGATATATGTTATTAAGTTTTAAGTGTTAAGTATGTAAAATCCCAAAAAAAAATAATAATAATAATTTTACTAAAATTAGAAGCTTGATGATGCTTAATTTAATTCTTGAAGCTCTCTATTCAAAATTTATTTAAAAATTCAATTAGATGGATCTTCTGAATTTTGAATATCACGACTAAGAATACAAAATATCAACATAGAAAAGAAGGAAGCATCTCAACGCCGTATTTTCATAATTTGTTTAAACGCGTTAATCAAACGGTATGATGACGTTTTCAAAACGCCGCCCGCACTTATAATCTGCCTCAAAAGGGCCCTAAATAAGCGAGAGGTATTTTGATAGCAAAATAAACGATATTCAGCCTTCTGCAAATGCAATTATTATTTGCTCAATTTTATACTTTTCGATTTTTGTTAGCTATATTTTAATTCTAATTTTTTGTCATTTTTTTTCTTCTTCTCCTAAAAAAATTGTATTAGAAGTTGACTTTTTTTAATATAAGGATTTAATTTTCTTTTTTGTGATGCAATGCTACAAGTTTGGCTTTGATTTTCTTTTGGCTATTTATTCGCTCTTTTAAACTGTCATTGAATTATCAATTAGTTAAGTGTGGTAACTGTCAGAAAGTTATGATCTGACTTTTTGAAAATAAAAAAAATAAAATTGTAATAATTATCACAGCTTTTTGAATAACAGTTTCTTCTACGTCAAATTCTTCAAATAGCTGTAGTTGCCTCAAATATACCCTAAGAGATATTTAATATCAGTGTGCTAGAAAATCTATTGTCAGTGCATTCAATAGCGATGACCATACGGTGATGGAAGAGAAGTGGCATGGTGGTCCGATGATGACGACAACTCAATGATGGCGATCAGGCAATGGCGGTCCAACATTGGTGATGGCCAGGAAGCGGTGGTTTGGCGGTGACAGCGATATGACGGTGGTGGCCAAGTAACAATCTGGGATGACGAGGGTTGCAGTGGTTCGATGATGGTGACAGTCAGCCAGTGGTGGTCTGACGATGACAATGGTCGATCGACAGTGGTTGGGTAGCAAGGATGATGGTTCAACGATGGCGGCTGCTCAATGATGACGACCAAGCAGCATTGGTCCGGTTGTGGCGACGACTGGTCGGCGGTGCTTTGACGTTGCTGGAGCTCAAGAACGCTCAAGAGCTTGAAGCTCCTTCAGTTTTCTCCTTCGATCCAAGTCCCAAGTTTCCTTTCATAAAGGGAGAGGAGCTCCACTTATAGATTTTGGGAATGGCATCTTCATAAATACTGCATGAATTCGGACTACTCATTCGGACAACCCATAACGATCACTTTGATTGAATGGTGTTTTATTAGCATTTGTGTCTTAATGATGTCATGAAGTGATCATAGGCTTTTTGGAATCTGCTTAACGTCACGCTCAATTTGACTATAAGTTTGTTAGATTTGGAATTCATTTGAGCATTCAATTGTCCATGCAAATCCTCCAATTGCAATTAAACAGCTTAATCTATGCTTGCAGGCTCGGATCAAACCAATTTTGGCTTCATTGGGCCAGCTTTATTGAGACGGCCAGTTTGACTATATGCTTGCTGGAATCGAGGCTCTGGATGATCTTGAAATTGAATCAATAATATTTATTGTTCAAAATGCTCCAAGATTCGTGAATGATTAAAATAATCATTTGATGATATATCAAAGTTTTATTTATGGAATACCCTTCTCTATATAATCAAAAACAAAATGCAATCACAATATTAAGCAAAAACATAAGCATGGGATCATAAACATGATATGACATAAATAAGAGATATATTACATCATAAAAAAGTACGACCCCATATGCCATGGGCATGTTATAGTTTATCAATTATAAATATGAAATATATATATTTTTTTTATTATTCTCCATTAAATTATACTTTTATTTTTGCAATAAAAATGCCTAGATATTCAATAATTAAGTCTAAAAATGATTAAATAGCATATAGATTATAAATCTTTCACACTTTCATTCCTAAATCGAGAATTATAAAATTTAATTGAGGTTAGAATATGATTTGAATATGATTCGAGTAATATTTCACTGAAGTTCTAGCAAAAGTTTGAATAAAGTTCAAGTAAAATTTGTATTTAGCAAATATGCTACTAAGGATGGTAATAAAATTGTCATGTGCGCCCTTGGGAGGTAAGTTGGTAGGCAGCTACGTTGTCAGTCGTACGCCCCCTCTGGTCCAGGTTCGATCTCTACTAGGACGGATATCACATATGAAGAGCACAAATACTACCATTTAAGAAAATAATAATCATAAAATGACAATAAAACTGTCTTATTAAGCAGACTAGCTCAGTATCATATCCTGTTTGATGAGAATGACTTAAATTCTAACAATCTTCGAGAACTCGTATACACTTTTATACGAGTATTATTTTTCAAATTATTTAGTTTCAATATTATTTTAAAATTTTCATTTTAATATATATTCTAAAAATTATATATGATTGCATATATATATAAACTATTTATGTTATTAACTTCCCAATTTAGGTTCATTGTACTATGTATTTGTGTTATTTTTTTTTAATTGCTCTTTGTTGTATTATGTATGTTATGTTATATCTTTGAATTATACCCTATTATGTTATAGTTATTTGTAATTATATCTCTTGAACATCACTTTGTCGTATCATAAATATTTATTATATCTCTTTAATTACACCATGATGTGTCCAATTTATCATATTTGAATACTATTAGAAATATGAACCCCATCATATGGGAATCTGATTTGAACATTATTTGAACTTTATTCAAACAAGTATTTGTTGCTCTTGAACTGATCTATATAAACATTTTTTTTTCAATAAAATAAGCAATTGATATATTTTTAAAATTTTTGATATTATGGGTAATGTTGTAAATGAGTCGAGCTCGAGTGAGCTCCGGCTTAGGCTCGTTTTCGATTCGTACGCATGTTTGGCTTGATTTACATTTTCTTGTTTTGAGTTCGGTTTGACATTGCCCTGTTCAAATTAATTAGAAAAATAAATTTATGATGATAAGTTCAAACTTTCACTATTCGTATGCAATAAAAAGCACGCATAGTGATTTAAACTTAGTTATAAATATATATAATCTATTATTATATAAATACTATATATAATTTCTTTATTTCGAGCTAAAACGAGATGATTCCGATGGAACAAAGAGTTGTTTATGTTTTGCTAGTTTATAATTCAAGCTTAAAGAATCTGTACATATTCAGATTGTTTACCTAACGAACAATTTGAACATGAGCTGTTTAACGAGCCGAACACGATTTGTTCACGAATAATGAACTTTTTTGATAGCCCTAGTTATTCGACATATATAATTACTTTTTTTCTTATCTATTTCATAAATAAAGACCTCTAAATCTCGAGGGAGAGAAAGATCTATTTGATAGCCCTAAACACTTTGAGAAAAAAAAAATAATAAAAAATATAAATAAGAAAATTCGATAAGAATGCCAAGAGCGAGTCTAACGTGGGACAGAAAGATCTGGCTTAGCTCATTCGCTCGTAAACTCATGAAAAATGAAAGAAAGGGCAGAGCTCGAAAGGAATGAGAAATTCTCGAACAAATTTTTTATCTCGCAATCAGCTTGATTAACCTGTTCCATTTCTGAGATTACAAGTTTCGAGGCTTGGAACTTAAAAATTTAATCAATGATATTTTCATCAAACTTAAATGAGATAAAATTAAATGATTTCAATTTGAACATAAATCAAAAAATATATTTTTTTGTGAAATAACATATAAAATATTATAATAATTATGTTCAATAACCTAAATGAAGCCATATAAAAATCAATATATATCTATTTTCTATGATCATCATGATAAAAATTAGAAAATACTTTAATCTAATTTTCTTCAAAAATACATAGAACAAATTTATACAACATTATTATGATAAAATGACCCAAAAGATTATCAAATCTCTTCAGCCTCTACATCTACTTTGAGATAAATGTACAATAATATGTTTCTAGCTCTTTATTATGCTCAATTAAAGGCAGAGATTGTGCATGATCCATGTCCATGAAAGACATAGATAGAAGATGACTGATTTGTAAATATCAAGTTTGGGTGAAGGTCTAAACTCTAAACAAACATATTATATCCAATTTAATTATAAGGTGGCGGCCGGCCATGCGCCGCCCATCCATACCCGCCATCCAACCCCCCCCCCCCCCCCGGTCTGCTCCACCACCCCCCCCGCCCCCCCCGCCGCCGTCGGTGGCGCCGCAATGATCCCCGAAGTTTCCGGTATCCCCGTCTCCTCCTCCTCGATAGGCAACCTCTCATACGTGGAGTTTGAAAACGTAGCCGCCACCACCATGACCGGTCCCGCGGCCACCAATGGCCCCACCACACTCCCTCCCACCACCTGCCCCTGCCCCCCGGCCAGATATACCGTCAACCCCGTTGTCCCCGGCGGCGACGGCCCCGGTAGAAACGTTCCCGTCAGCGCCAGTATCTCGAACCGTCCGTTAAGCGCCACCACGGCGCTCGGAGCGGACGGCTGGCGGAGCGG
>NW_018165317.1:450747-454227 GCF_001263595.1 Phalaenopsis equestris | reverse complement strand
AAGGGGGAGAGCGAGCGGGCTACGTCGACGCCGCCTGCGACCTCCATGACGTGGCTGCGGAGAGCGTTGGGGCTGTCGCGGGTAACGATGATGGGTGGCTTGGGTTTGTTCTTGGAGCCTTGGGGACGGCCGCGGGGACGGCGGCCGGAGAGATCGACGGCACCTTCTTTGGGATCGTCGGGGGCATCGAGGTCGGTGTCGAGGTCGTCGTCGTGGGGGGGGGGGGGGTGGGGGGGGGGGGGGGTGGGGGGGGGGGGAGAGGGGAGGAGGAGCCGCCGGTTGGGTCGAGGGTGGGGAGGTTGAGAGGGCCGCCGGCCCACCATGGGTTCGCCAGTTTTGAGCACTGTTTTGGTTTGGGGGAGGAGAGGGAGGGGTTGGTGTGGTGTTGTTTTGAAGTGGCTTTTATATATATGAGAGGAGGAGGAGACAAATTAAAAAAAATTATTATTTTATTAATGTTGAAATCAAAATTATCAGAGGAGACACGCCAGCCAGAGGGAGAAAGGGAAAGAGACTATAGAATATTAAATTCATATAATTTTTATTCACTAAATGAACTTCTATTTATAGGAATGAGTGGACGTATAATTACATATTATACTCGTAATACATATAGGTTACAGTGAGAGTGTTTTAGTTAATACATGAATCTTATGCTCGGAGCCGGACGGGGTTGGGGGCACTAGAAAGCTCTCGATCGGAGACTGTCGGGTCCATAAGATGTTCGGCGGGACAAAGTCTATTGCCTATGACAACCTTCATTTTGGTAGGGCGGTCGTTCCCTGGTGGCCCGATATAAACTATTGATTTGACTATTTGTTGAGAGTTTATCCCTATAAAGGCTGATCAAAGAGTTCCGACCAATTGTTTTGGGCCCGGGCGATTTGCTTCATACATTCGGTCGGACTTAAAAAGTGTCAGATTTGCATGTATGGGTCTTATGCCGGTAGTTTGATTTCTAAGAAGATGGCCAATTTCCATTGGAAAATGATTTTCTCCCGGTCTATCGGAGCTGGCTGGTTAGGCATGGGTTATGTGATTGTCCCTGGAGAGCCCCTACGATGTCATGTTGTCTTCCTACGATGATAGTGAGATATCCTCAAGATGTGTGCTGACACATTTTTATATATAATTAATTATAATGTTTTATTGACCTATCAAATTAATGCAATTTTAAGAAAAATGAGTTAAAATGTTGTGGTTAATGTTCTAATCATATGTTAAAAAAAAAAAAAAAAGGTGTCATGTTATTATGATTAAATTTTTAGTGGCAATAGTTTTCAAAATTTTTAAATTCATTTTGAGATGAATATGTAACATGCAATATTAATTATATGATAGTGTTTAGGGGTTCATTTTAACTTTTCTATTATGATATGATTAATTTTCTTATGTTTTTATTTATTTATTTATTTATATATGTGCGATGTAAAGGAGTTGAGATTGAGAGAGCGCATTGGTTGTTTGAGTTCAACTCGTTCAAAATTATTTTTATTCAAAATAGGCTTTTGCTCTAAATAACTCTTGAATGGGCAAATGTTAGTGTTGGACTCGATTTAAATTCTTTTGTTCCTTTCAGCTAATATCCTCCTCAAAATTAGTTTCAATGATTTAAAATTAATAAAATTTAACATTTTTTTAAATATAATATGATATAATGATATAAATGTATTATAATAATATTATTTATTTATTTTTTTAAGTCGATATAAAATGAATGTTTACCTTATTTATAAACCGAGCTAAAAAATATTGATATTCAACTTTCTTTATGTTAGCATCAATTTTTTATGTTACGTGTATAGGGTGTCCAGCTGACTGACTCGGGACCACCCATTGCTCGTTCATGGCATTACGCATCTCAAGATGCCTGTTCGAGACCTCCTAGCACGTGCTCAGAGCAGGGAGCTTGGGTTTGTGGTAATTTGACCCCACTCGGGAGAACCTGCAGTTGTACAGACTCACTCAGAGCATTGGACATGTTTGATGTCTATTCTGGTGTTTAACGGTCTCTTTTTATACATTTGGAGCTCCCCTGGGTCAAGGGTAGTCACAGAACTCTTCTATATGCATTCTTGGCAAAATCGAGGTTTAGACCGATTCACCCACTATGGGGGTTCAGAATGTCTGTCGATCTTTAAATGTTTAGTTTGGAGCTGTGGGATCATATTTTAGTAATATGGAGTTTCCAGTAGCTTCTAGATCAATTAGAACGCTTTAATGGACATCTGGGCAAAATTTGGGTTTCTCGACAACCATGGCCGTATTTGGCCCCGAGCGGTGATTTTCGCTCGATGTGACTCAAGCTCAGTGCTCACTCCAATGTTGGAGAACCTATTTTCACTATTGGATGGTTCCCAGTAGTCCGAGAATCAATAAAAAAGCCGTCCGCACGAAGCTGTGTGCACTTGTGAAGGAAAAACGCAAAGTGTCAAGCCCCTTTTTTTTGGTGGTGGTGGTGGTGGGAAGGGGGGGGGGTTTCTCCTAAAGAGGAGTACATTGCTTTATGAACGCTTAAGCGCCCACCTCCTCTCGGTCGATAATTGGATCATTGTTTTGGCCTGTGGCCGCTTGAGCGCCCATGTTGGGAGCTTGATTGCCCATATTGGGTGCTTTAACGCCCACTTTTCCTCGTGCAAATCATCGCTAACCCAAGAAGGTATCTCTGACCAGGTTGTTTTTTTAGTGAGCGAGAGAGGAGCTTGGAGCTGAGAGTAGAGGGAATTTTCTCTTCTCCCTTGAAGAGAACAACCAAGGAGGAGAACCAATTATCTTCCTCCACCTTTCCCCCATCAATTCTTATCCGCTTCTCCTCTTGTTCACCTTCTTCTTCTTCTTCTTCTCACCAGACTTACTGAGTTGAGCTTAGGAAGGCATCTGGGAGAGAACTCTTTGGCAAGGAGGGTTTCATCCTTGCTTTGAAGTCGGAGGGCTTCATCTCCCCTAAAGAGGTAGGAGAGCTTCTTCCTAGATTTGGATAATGAGGATTCTGACGAACTCACGGTCTCTTCGGCGAGGAAAGCATCATCCTACATTGAAGGAGAACTACGACAAACTTCTCCATTGATCTCTTCAGTGAAGAAAGCTTCCTCAATATTTTGGGGAAGGACTATACGGGTCAGAGGCTGTATTACCATTAGAAATACAGACTCCATCTCTCAGAATCGCCATTGCTAATCAACTTACAGCCAAAGAAAATGCAAAACTCAGACTTGAAGAACTTGAAAATCTTGAAGGAAAACGCCTACAAGCACAACAACATCTGGAGCTATATCAAGCAAAGATGATACGAGCTCATGACAAACTGGTCCACCCAAGGACATTTAAAATTGGTGACCTGGTCCTTGTTCTCAAAAGACCTATTCTTGCACGCCGCAAGATAGGTGGAAAATTTGAGCCAACTTGGGAGGGACTATTTGTCATTGAGAAGGTCTACGTCGGAGGAGCTTACCAACTTATCAATTCTCAAGGAGAAAGGCC
>NW_018165317.1:444199-444646 GCF_001263595.1 Phalaenopsis equestris | reverse complement strand
CACTTAGACGAGTCCATAGGATTAAACCCGAAGTGATTTGGTTGAGTCTAGGTAGAGATCTTAAGGTTTTAGTGTGGACGGTTCTCGGTTAAGGCTATTGGGGACGATGAACGGATGTCGTCCATCCGCGCGTGTATTGAATGGACGGCAGAGATCAAGCCGGATGATCATCTGAGGCAATACAGCGCGACGCGTGGCAGCTGACTCAGAAGGCGGCGTCGAATGGGAGCGCGCCGCGTGGCTTTTCTATAAAATACTATCTAGTGAATATTTTTGAAATTGTTTTACAAATCATTTAAATATGATTTATAAAGCTTTTAACATTATATCACATTTTTTTTATCAGCGTTTTACTTCTTTGGCATCATTTGACATGGCTTAACATATCTTTCAAAACTAGTTTGACATTAAGTAATAATAATAATAATAATAATAATAATAATATAA
>NW_018165317.1:440932-444063 GCF_001263595.1 Phalaenopsis equestris | reverse complement strand
GATATATATATATATAATTTGCTTTCCGATTTCAGGCTATTAATTTGAGTCAACTAAAAAGAAATTCATTGGGTTGAGCTAATTCAACTCAAAATATATATAATTCAAGCATGAATTGAGCTAGGGGTGTAAAAAATTTGATAACTTGTGTTCGGCTCGTTTATATTTTGAGTTCAAAAAGTGTGTTCGTGTTCGACTCGTTTGTTTAACGAGCCGAACACGAGCCGTTCAAGAACAAAGAATCATTTTTTTAAAAAAACTATAAATTCAAGCATGTCTTTTTTTTTTATATTGGGGCAAGATTTAAAGCATCATTTGAATTTAATTTAATAATTTTAATTGATTATAAATCTTTGTAGCATTGTAGTTGTAGCATTGTAGTCAATTAAATGTAGTCAATTAAATTTTAAAAAAATATTACTCATCAAAGATATATATATAATTGATTAGTAGTATTTCGAGCCAAAACGCGTCCAACACGATTCGTGTTCAGCTCGTTAACTTAGAGAACGAGCCGAACACGAGTTGTTTGCGAACAACGAGCTATTATTGACAGCCCTATTGAGCAAATTCAACTCAAAATTTATGACACCAAAGTATTATAAATATAAATATTAAATTTTGGGTGGCAGATATGTAAATACAATAATGCATAAAAATTGTGTGATATGCATATAAATTTTCCTGAAATAAATAATAATAATAATTTATTACAAGAATATCTGAATATTTTCCTTTGATTTGCCTCTGAGCTTTAAGTAGCTGCCAAATGGAAGAGGGTTATTCGATTTAGATTAAAATATTGGAAGATTTACATCCTAACTGGGTTGTAAACGAGCCGAGCTTGAGCGAGCTCAGACTTGGCTCTTATTCGGCTTGTTCGAAATAACTCGTGTTCGAAATCGGCTCGTGAACAATGTGTTCGTGTTCGGCTCGATTTAAATATTCATGTCCATGTTTTACTAGTGTTCGGCTTGAAATTGGCTTGTAAAAATTAAATTAAAAAAATAGATGTAAAGTGTGAGATTCGAACCTGGACCAAATATATACAAAAGAAGACAGTAATCATATTACCACACGAGGTGTTATAATTTAAACTTAAATATAAATATATATAATATATAATCACACAAAAAAATAGATGTAAAGTGTGAGATTCGAACCTGGACCAAATATATACAAAAGAAGACAGTAATCATATTACCACACGAGGTGTTATAATTTAAACTTAAATATAAATATATATAATATATAATCACACAAATAATATGTGTAATATATTATTATATAAATAATTATATAATTTTTTTTATTTCAAACAAAAACGAGCCGAACACGAGCGAACAGAGAGCTATTCGTGTTTCATTATAATTCGATCTTTAAAAACTTGTTCGTGTTCGGCTCGTTTACTTAACGAACGAGCCGAACATGAGCTACTTAACGAGTCGAACACGAGCTGTTCGCGAACAACGAGCTTCTTTGACAGCCCTAACCCTACCACACAACTATTACTTATTTACATATCCAATACCAAAACTGTAATTTTTACATCTATAGAAAATATATGCAGCACTTTCTAACTGTTGATGATAGTGATAATTTTGATGAGATATGCTTAAATATTAAAAATGTAAAAATCAAAGTTTATGTACGTGTTAGATATATAAATATATAAGATTTGTATATGGTATATATGTAAATGGCAGTATTATATTCTTTGTCTCTTTCCTTCTGTCTGAACTCTTTTGTTGCATACTGCTGATGAGTTCAAAGAAGGTTGGAGGTCGGCAAAGTAAAGAGTGGGAACTGAAGAAGAAGACTTGGTTCAACGGAGAGGGAAATAATGGCCTTGATACGAACTTAATTATATTTTATAAAGTTTTAATATTAATTACTTGCTTTTCTTCGGTCTTAATGCTGTTAATTAATAGTTATGTAGCCATGAATCAGTCCATGTAAAAAAATTTTTTTTTTTTTTTCTGGCTTGATGATTGTTGAATTCTTTTAGGACGTTGGGTTCTGTATTATTCGTGGGTTCAGACAAGAAAGAGAATGGACGTGTTCTTTGAATCGAAATTATTAGGTCGCTGGAAGGCTCGAAGATGTTAATAAAATATGATCTGTAGTGCCTAAAATTTGTCCACAGGCTCATAAATGAGGATGTGGTATATGCATATCTTAGATATATGTCTTAACTTTTACATTATGCCAATTAAGAGAATCATTAGTGAGACGAACTCAGCAGAATAAGTTTGTTGCTCGGTCTGACAAATGAACTCAACGTATTAGTTTGGTGGGTCAGTTCGGCAGGCCAGCTTGCCAGCTGGCACATCGACTAGTGAGGACAGTATAATCTCAGCGGATTATTTCAGTGATGATTATATCTTCATAGTGGAATGACTTTTCAGGCACATGAGGACCACTAAAAGCATATTTTGTTCAACAAAAGATGATTTTTAGTCTATAGATATTACTATTTGTAAGAGAATAACCATCTTACATTTCACAATAAAATCTCAAGCCCTCTTTTTAATTTATCGAATTCTTAATGAATTTTGTCTCGTGTAGTTAAGAAAAATTACTTTTAGTAATTTTGCAAATAGCAATGTTTTGAGGGCTATGTATGCAAATATTCATTTTAATTTATTATAATAAGTTACTATATTTTATATATACATCATCCATATTTATTACTAATTGAATATTTATAATTTACTGTTAAAATAACAAATTATGAGGATAAATAATTTTAAATTTTAATATAAATATATGTTTTAAATTTAATATTTTATTTTTAAAATATTTTTTCATTTTGGAGATAGATTGAATATTCTTAAGTATTATTATAAAAAAAAAAGCTGCCTTTTTTAGGTATTAATTTGAATAGAAAAATTAAAGAAAAAATAAAAAAAAAAACGTTTGACTCGAATAAAATATCAGTTGACTGCCAAAATGAATTATGAATTCAGATATGATGAATTTATTCAAATAACTATAAATTTAATATTTATAATTATTATTAGAGGTATTTACATACATACCCCTCAAATTTTATGTATTTACACAATCTAACAACCAAAATTTACTTTTTATATTTGTACCACCCAAATCTTTCATATCACATATATATA
>NW_018165317.1:415607-440909 GCF_001263595.1 Phalaenopsis equestris | reverse complement strand
TATATATATATATATATATATATATATATATGATTTTAACTTTGAAAAAATAAAATTCACATTTTCATGCTTTGGTTAGATGATACCTACATAAGAAAAATATATAGGTATTAGAGATGAAAATACATAGGAATTGAGTGATATATATGTAACTATATCTTAATAGTATATTGGCCTTGTGAGTAAGTTTAGGGCTAAATTATTTGGAGGTTTTAGGGTAAAATAAAATGATTTTCTAATTTAATTTATTTTGCATGAGAGAAAAAAAAATGAAACTTTTTTATGCCAATATTATAAGTTGGTATCAAATTCATTTGCATCCTTTTTTGAATAGTGATAATTCAAGCATAATTAGAATCTAGCCTAATAGTGGATATAATAGAGGTTATTATACTCCTACTAAGAAAAAATATATTTAATTTGAATAATAAATCAAAAAAAATAAATTTTAATAAAATATTCAAGTTTAGTGATAACATCTTTGGTAGACTAATTTGCATGGGAAGACTCATATGAAGGAATAGTATGATACATGTCATATAACTAATGGCCAAAAAATATATTTTTGTGTGATTTTATTAACATATGTGAAGCTATAGGAGATCACTTTAGAACCTTATTTTATAGTAGAAAGGAGTTATATTTCTTATTAGTTTGAACTATATAACAGAAGGATTAGAATTGTCTAAGATAAGCCTTCTTAAACAAACTTGTAAAATGGGTAACACTAATTGAGGCTATTGAGCTAATTTGGCATTGCTATTAATTTGTTTAATGAAAAATAACTTAATCAAATAATACACAAATTTAGGTTTAAAGACAGCCTCAGATGGAAGAGTATTATCATACACTTTTATTAGGAAAATATGATTTCCAAATGGTTTGAGTAAATTTACATTATTTTTAAACCTCAAGTGATAAATCAAAGTCTCAAACCAACGCCAATTTTGCAATGATCTTATGCCACTAATAATCAAGATGCTTTAAGTCGATTCTTCCTCTTATCACTCACAATGTATATTATAAAGATAAATCATGAAAAAAAAAATAAAAATGTGTTTGATATTCTATATGCAACTTTGGTGGATTATATACAAATCTTCAAGTCTTAATAATACGTTTTGTGTATCCTAGTTCCTTATTAATTAGAATATTAAGAAAATCATTTATTACAATAAAATTTCACATTTAAATAGAGGCCTCTATAATTCAAATTTATATCTTGGAAACAAAAGGAAATAAAAAAGTTATAGATAAGAAAAATATCTCAATACATAATTATTTATTTTACTCTTCAAGTAGCCATCCATCCACCTTACGTGCTAATTTTTCATGGGTGAAAAAATTTAAGTTTGACCAATGCTTAAATTCAATGTCATTTCTAAGAAACTTATATGATATCACACTCAAAATCTTGAGCCAAAAGAGTCAATACATATCCTTAATTTTAGTATATGGTGCCTAAAAGGATAATAAGGATTACATCTCATGAAGTGGCTTAGACTCAAATTTATGAGTTGAGCTTAGTGAAACAAACAACCAAATTAAGTCCTTTTATTAGCGACTCACTTAGAAAATATCAATAAAAATTTTATAGTAAAAGTAATAGTTAAATAATAATAGTAATAGTAGTAGGAGTAGTATTAGTAGTAATATCAATTTAAGTAAGATTTTCATTAAATATAAATTTTAAAGATTTTAGTTTCACTCCTTCTGTTAATATATTTATCATTATTATACTCAAGTGGATCATTTCTATGATGATTTCACTAGCTTAGCTCATTAAAATGACATCATTAGTTCTTGTGTAATAAAAGATCCCATATAAGAGTAAACATGAACTTGTAGCTAAAGCATCAATGCAAATTACTAACCCAAGATAATTTGACAAGTGATGTATTTATAGTTGAGGGAAGCTAAGAAACTTGAATATCATGCTAGCAATGATTATGTACTGATAAACAAAGTAAGTGTGAAGGACAAGGCATTAGCAATAATACATTCCAAAGGGGACAGATGAAGGGTGCCTTATTGGTCCTATTTTCCTCTTAATATGAAAAAGAAATGATTCAAGACATGAGACTAAGAGCAAGATTCTTGTAGGGTTGATGTATCTGAAATATGTGAGGGATATTGTACAAGTTATTGTATGAGATGTCAACTGTCATTATGGATGATAAGGAAAAGTCAATGGGCTAATAAAAAGTCAATTTGTTGAAAGATAGGCATAAGATTAGTTAATCGAATGAGTATAACTATTGATTAAGATGATCAAATAGATTTTGATATACCTTGATAAAATTCATCAATTAAGGTGCTAGAAGAGAACTTTTAGCAAAGAGATGAGATAAAACCATCATCCATAATACTAGAAGATATCAACCAAAGCAAGAAAAATTTATTAATTATGATGATGGGGGGATTAAACAAGCATTAAGTCCAAAAGAAGGTTAATAACAAAGGGCCTTATAAAGGTAGTGTTTAGTGAGATGTGTGATGTTGTTGATTTTAATTATTCTAATGGGTGTTATCAAATGTATGTGATAAAGGACTTGTTAGTCGTTAGCCTTGTCAAGCATATTATTAGTTAAGATAAGTAGGAGCTTGGCATAAATAAAGAAGATGAGTAACTTATAATTTTTTATAGACTAAGTGCTTAATTATTTTAAGGATTGGTGCTAGCTCTTTATCTTTGTGAGCCGATTTTTTATTGAGCTAGTCATAATGCATAATGAGATATAGTTAACATGTGAATCGTGTCATTGCTTAAGGAATCCTATTATTTAATATGAATAGGAACTATAAGTAGTTTATTATCTTCAAAGGATTATGTTGTTAAATCATATAAGGATTGTTGTTAGTATTGTCCATCTTAAGCTAATAATTTTTTGATCCAATGGCATAACATAAGGACATATGGTCAACAGGTCAATCTTATCATTGGCTAAGGTAATTGATGACTCAACAAGAATGAACAATAAGTATAGTTTATATCCTTATATAAATATGTTGTTAGTATTGCAAATAGTAGTATTTGGTCTTGGTCTTTATATGTTGATTTTTTTTACTGATAGTATAACATAAAGATATTTATTTAGAATGTAAAGCATGTCATTGGCTAAAGTAGTTGATGGCTCAATAGAAAGGAAGATCTAAAATAATTTATAATATTTTAGGGACTAAGTTTTTGTTCTTACAAGGAATGGTACTATTTTTAGGCCTTCATTGGTGGATGTTTTATCATGCTAGCGATAAAAAAGTTAACATACATAGGCATGTGTAATTTATTAAACCTAATGGCTTAATATGATGAAGATATAATGACAGTTTATATCCTTATTTTTAAGCTTTCTCAAGCTAATTTTTTTTTAAATAGTAGCATAGCTTAAGGATATGTGGTTAGAATTTCAAGCTTGTCATCAACTAAGGTAGTTGATGGCTTAACATGGACAAGGGTGGCTAGGAGTACCTAATTTTTAGTAATAGGGCCTTTCAAGTTGATGTTCTATAGAGCTCACAATGATATATATGAATAATATATCAAATTGTTAACTTTTAGCCTTTTTAGGTTAATGAAATATTAACTTGATAATAATATTTTATGAGGATGTGTGCTTTATTAAGCTATTATTGATGATGAGGTTGTTGACTCAACATGGGACACCTTGGAAACTTAAAGTTAATTTAATTCATTTTGTGCTAACTATCTATTTAGTTAATAATAAATTATAAAAGAGATTCTTGCATGGGAAGGATCATGACAAACAATTATTAATAATGGTATTAGCAAATTAATGATGGAGGCAGGTGACCTTTTGATGAGATAAAATACTAAAATTTATTATTGATGTTTGATTTTAATTCTAAAGATGTGGTTGAAGATTTTGGTGGAATTTTAAGAGATTTAAGAGAAAATGGTGGCTAAAATACCAAGACTAGTCCGGATTAGGCTAGTTTGGGTTGATTTGAAATTTCTCTTTGGAAAAGTGGCTTACTAATGGGTAAGTGGCTAGAAATTATTGGTGGTTAACTTAGGATGTTTATTTATGAGCTAGAGTAGATGGGTGAGTTTGGATGGGCTTACAATGGTATTTAGGGTTAATGAACAAGACTATGTCTTAATATTCCCTTTCTTAATTATAAGTTATGAAGAGGATTTTATAATGGTTGTGAGGCTGGTTCTTGGTTTGTTGATATTATAAGATGCTATGGATGTGAATTAATAGTGAAGAAGAGTTTAAGAGCAAGTTTTATGGAGGATTAATGAATAACATAAATGAAAAATAACTATAAATACCTAATCTCACCAAAGAAAATGCAACACTTGAAGCCACCAAGTACCAAGTAAGCCTCCAAATTTAAAAATTTAAACATTATAGAATCTAAAATTGAAATATAAATAATAAAATACAAATTTAAATATTTTTTTCTTGATATGGCTCTTGTGATGGGCCTTGAATAGGCTCTTAATTGGGCACTTGCATGGGCTCTTGTAGTGGTACTTTGGCTTCATTCTAATGATGTGCTACATCACTTAATGTGCATAGAGGTTAGTTTAAGGCTTTCCAAGTTGATATGTAGGACAATATAAAGAATATACTTCATCTAGAAGTAAAAAAATTACTAAGAAGAAATGGTACTCCATTGGGTTTGACATAAGCATATTTTAGTTTAAGGCCTTTTAACTAATTATGTAACTTGTGAAAATATAGAGAGAACCTAATAAAAGAGGAAAAATAAGTCAAACCATAGTCAATAATGGAGCCAATAACTTCATAATAAAAGATTTAAGTTAAAATTTTTTTGAGTAATAATTAAAAGATATTAGAAAATTATAAAAAATAAAAAATATTACCCTGCTAAATTAAAACTAAATTGGGAGCTAATGACTCAACACAAGGCAACATCCCATTATTTTAATACAAATTAAAATAAATTGTTTTCATTATTTCTTAAAGAAAATCAATTGATAATGGAAATACTTATTATATCCTTATGCCCATCTTTAACAAGAAAAATATTAGATTAATTGTATTGACCAAAATCATGCTCATAGGAAACCATGACTAAAGTTCTTATATTACCTTAAATTATGATCAAAGATCAAAGTCATAAACAACTAGTTTTAAACATTTCGTTGATAATGACAAGACAAAATAACATGCAAACATTATTAATTTGAAGCCTTTTGAGCCAAAAATTTATGAAACAAGTAGTAAAGTGAAAATAGAAAATCACAATGTGATGATTTAAAAAAATTTAAGAGCTTGACATATGGTGTCAATATAGTGACAACAAGACAAAAGGTTATATAGTTAGTTGTCACTAATAATAAAGCCAACAACTTGATATTAAATGGTTACCTAACAACATAATGGGATGATAAGCTAGCGACATACTAGTATTAGATAACAAGCCAACAGTGAATGACATTTTATTAGTGGCTAAGTTGATAATGACAAAGTCATAGAAGAGACTAAAACTACAGTGGTATATGGTACAATGCCATTGTCAAATCCAACATTTATTGGAAATCATTAGCTCCTTGATATGTTATAATATATTTAGCAATTCAATGAAACAATCTAATAGTTAGGCAATATCTTAGAGGATTCTCTTGCTATCCTCTTTCATGGTATTGAAAGTTACACTAATGGGATATGTGACATCTCTACTAAATAATATAACTGGGGTAGAGCATCTTGGGCACTACTTAGGAATCAACAATAGAGCTCTCCCATTGACAAATTGAGAGCACATAGATGACTCTCATCATGACAACAAGCTTTGGTCAGCTTAGAGATAACATCTCAAAATATAAGGACTAATAGCAGAGCTTAGAGAGCGAGTTATAAAATGATGAATTGGCTATATTTTTTATTAAAATTACTTATAATTTTCTTTATTAAATAAAATAAAATTTATTAGATGCCTACTTACCTGTTTTCATATTTTGATTTCCTTCTTTATTTATTTATGGACTAATGATAATAACAACTCTTGATATTTTTGAACATGAATGATCAAAATTAAATATGAAAATTAAAGATATATCAGGAAGCTAATGCGTCTTTAATAAGTTAGTCCTAACTAAGCTAATGAATTCCTCACAAAGGTGTTATTTGCATCTCAAATCACTAATGACTAATACAATTATTGGTGGAAAACGGAAGTTCTCAAAGATGGAAATGTGTCATCCTCATAGGTACACACCAACTTGCTAGCAGTGAAACAACTTATCTTTGTTGATCACGCCAAATTCGATCAATGATACCCCCTTTGAACTCGAGCTAGCTGAGCTAGCTCGTAGCAATGTGTGGGTGGGTGAATGGAAATGCCTCAAATGAACCATACCATGTACCAAGGGCTTGCTTAACTTTTTTTGTAATTATTAAGATAGTGTTATTAGTGGAGCAATTTGTTTCCTTATTCCATTTTAAAAATGCTTACAATTTTATGTCTAACTTCTCATCACAATTACATAATCAACACATCGGGGGTTGCTGAGCTCCATCAAGAATTAAAAATATAACATATACTTCTTCATCAATTTGATGGTTAAAAAGCAGGTGGTGCCAGGAATGCTAAGAAAAATCTCCTTACTCTGCTTAAATTCCTTGTATAACAAATTCATTCTTAATCTTAATCACCATAGGCTTCGATAACTGTCGGCTGCGTCCATATCATATGTACTTTGTGCAATTATGTTTCAATAAATAATGTCATTCATAATCACCTTGATTTCTCGTTGATATTGGAGTTGAAGTTTACGATTTACATTATGTTTGTCATTACATTTGAGATAAATGTGATGAGATTTGCAATGATTTGTCAAAAACATAAGATGTCGTAAAAACATGTCTCAAAACTCTACACTTTACACAACACATCAAATTTCATTATTCTTTCAAATTATAATAATGGGTTTAAAGAGGATTTTTAACTTGGAAGAATGATGCCATTATCACACTTTTCTTTCACTTCTTCATGGTATCTTCTAAAAATTTAAATAATGATATGATTTAACATTAATGGCTAAGAGCTTACTCACAATGAGATGCAATGGTCAATCCCATGCTATGACATAGTTGTAATGCAGTGTCAAACACTACTTTGAACCTCTATAAAACAGAGTTGATAGAAAAAAAATATATTGTGATTGCATTATATACTAGTTAAACTCAAGCAAACTTGCCCCAAAGTTTGTAGCATATGCATCCCTTGATTTTTGCCATTTATGTTTAAAAATTAAATAATCATCATTACTAACACATACCGATAATCTATTTGTAGAAGACACCATAGATCCTATACAATTTTAAATCAATTTTTTTTGTTCAACCACTGTCTATCAAAACAAAAGCATGGCTAAAACTAATAATCCAATAAATTGCCAAGATTAATATTCAAATTTCCAATTAACACACTAAGACTTATGTTGGAAAAACTTTAATCTCAAGTTATTGATCTTCATTTCATAGAACCGATCCTTAATTATGTTTGTTAAGTAGTAAATAACATTTACTTTAGCACTTATGATTAAAAAAATTGCAAGCACAATTAAAACACAATTTCTTTTTCTATTATAGACTAGATTTCTACTAAAATTAACTTACAATGAATCATCAATGGATTTAAGTTCACCATGAACAACTTAAATTGCTATAAATAATCGTTGATGGTGAAAAATCGATCATCAGACCTACAGAGTGATTTTTGAATCTCCAAAAATTAGAACTTCAAGTTGTGCTACATCATTGTTAAAGCATCAACAAAATTTGAGCTTTTCAAGCGCTTATTGGAATATACTCATGTTGCTAACTCTAGCAATCACTCGTTCATTTTTTACAATTATTTACGCCTTCCCGATACTATACTTTGTTCCCATCTCCTTCAGTATTTTTTTAGTCTCATCTTCGTAGCCATCATTCTATATGTTCACACCACATTTAGCATTTCATTCATATGTATGTGCTTGATTCAATACAATAGGACTATCCATAATAGTCTCTCCCATGTTTGCCAAATAAAACAAACAAACCCTTCATCTCAATTGTCTAAAAGCTTTAATGAGGTGGCCCTAATTAACATGAACTTGAATTTATTAACATTGATTAATTTTGTTTGTCTTATGATTCTATTTATGAAATCAAAGTTACAATAACGTTGCACTTAGGATTTGTACACTTAATAGACAACTAAAGCATTTGTTTAATGGGCCACCAGACGATGGCTGGCCCAAAAGCTTTTGCGGGCTAAACAAATTTTCAATACTATATAATATACTGTAATTTTAATAGAAAGAAATATATAAGAAAATATTAATCGAATACTTTGACAACGTTATGCGTAGAGCTACGTGCGGAGTCTAATGAAATTACGCTGTGGAGGTGATCGGCCCGATAACATAAGAGAATATTCCCCTCATGTTATTCAGGTGTTATAATAACACAATAACACATCAATAATATTTGAATAACACACAATAACATATGAATAACACGAGGAGAATATTCTCTGGTTTTACCGGGCAAATCACTTCCACCGCGTAATTTTATTGGACTCCGCACGTAGCTCTACGAGCGGAGTCTTGATGCAACATTTTTTCGTGTTGGAACACCTAATAAAATGCTTTTGGACGTGATCCACGAATAGTGGTCTTAAGTACCTACGTAATATAAATTTTAATCTAATTTTTTAATATTAAAAAATTAGGGAAAATAATTCTATCAATTATTTTGAAGTTTGATAATTTAAAATATTATCAAATGAGGAATAATTATCAGAAGAAATATATATATATATATATATATAATTTTACGACATATAAATAATATTTTATATTCTATTAAAACTTAAATATAATCAACTGATAAAAACTATTTTTGTGAAATTATCAAAAACTTTATTTTATTATAAACACTAATATAAAATAAAATAGTTAGAGAGAAGCTTTGATTTAAATATACAATTCATTAAGTTTTCGTATAAAATATTTTAAACTCTTGCATAATATAAATGACATTAGGGGATACGCAAGAAATCTCGTGATGATAGAAATTTTGCTCGTGTAGGATTTATTAAAGGGAAGATTATCGTTTCAATAGGTGCCTCATCGATCTACAGAGTAGAGAGTGAATCAACATATCTGAATGATTGGTATTGTATCAATAGTAAAGTGCTATGAAACAATCTCAGATGATGTACAAATAAATGATAGGGCTCAAAAAATGGTATCAAAAGACAATGAAGGAATTTATAGACCGATATGCATGACGCGATTAGGATTCCATACAGTTGTCCTCCGAATCATAAGATTCTATCTATTTAGCTATGAAGGTAGTCAACCCAACACGATCTAGAGTACCATAAGACACCATCCGGTGGAATAAAAGGTAAGATTAGGCTTACTTTAATCATAAAAACAATAAAATGCTCATGAGAAAAAAACATAGAAATCTGACTTATTCACAAGGATTAAAGTTATAATATATGGACTTACAATTTTGTCATGAACAGGACTATCAGTAAACGTCTTAAGTTTCCAGATAACCACCTAAAATGTGTGTAAATCATATGGACAGTCGGTTGGAGAAAAGTACATACACTTTTCATGTGATATGACATAATGAAAATTGTATATACTTTAATTTGAGGGCTCTATTAATTATGCATGAGTTAGGTTATGATATAAATGTCAACCGACCCTACTTTGATGTTGGGCAGAATTTACTATAATGTAGTGATCTTTAATCTCACAATCATAAGAACTCAAAATTTCAAAAGTTAAAAACATTAATTTTGCAAATACATCCATAAATTATGCATAACATCAAATATTATTATGAAAAAAATGCTTGAACCTACATGTTAATGTTATCTTGGCTAAATTGTAAAAATTTTATGAAAAGATAACATTGCTTAAGTGAATATCATGAATCTAGAGAATCCCCACTTAATAAGAAAGCATGAAAAGTCACATAGCTCACCAACATATTAGAATAACAAAATGGGTTGGAAATCGCTAGGTGTGCAACATATTCAGAAAAAAATGATTGACTCCACATATACATCCTGATCATAAATCTACACAATTATTGGGATTCTAAAATAAAGATATATAACATGAATTATAATACGCATGGTCCTTCAACTCCAAGAAACTCGTGTTTGTAGTTTATTTCTAGTACAAACTCAAATCTAAGGCTCATAGCAATGGAAAAACTCCTCAGAAAAGGCGCTAGTTTGGCTTAAGGGGTATTTTTCTAATATTCATATGATCATTCATTTTTTCCTTAACACTATCTTTTACATAAATTGATAAAAGAGCAAATGACATATAAAAATAAACTTAAAATATCAATATAGTAAATTTTTTTATATAATGATTTTTATGAAATAATTTGGAAACTTACTTCCAATGAGAATTTGGACTAGGACATTCCACACCATTTTTTGACACTCACAAGTACTTTCTACATATATCTAGAAAATTATACTAAAATTTAATCTAAGTTTTGTAGAACTATCAAGAAAATGTGTTATGCTTAGTTAATTTCCTTCGAGAATACTAAAAAAATTCTCGAATAAAAAATATGTGTGTGTTATGTAATATTTCTATAAGTTCATCAAAATGAGAAGGTATTAATTTTTTAGGGTGTATTTTCTACCTCAAAATTAGACCAGTCCATAGGGAATAGGGTGAATTATTGTATCCCTGTGGGCAGTAGTCTATCAACAATAAAGACTTATGAAATGATCCCAAGTAATGCATTAAAGAATTGGTAGAGCTCAAGAGGGCTATCAAATGATACGTAAAAAAATGTTTATACCGATAGACATGAATTACTTAGGATTTCATAGATTCATCCTCCTAAGTCATCACAAGAATTAAGACAGTTAAATATGGGCTAATAATCTTGTGTGGGTCGGGATTATTGATGAACCCTGTAAGCATTCTAGATAAGCACTTATGTAGCCATAAATCATGTGGTCAATAAAGTGGAGATAAGCACACACACTTCTCACAAGATATGACATGAAACACATTTTATTCATTCTCTAATGTGATGTGTTAGATTATGCTATGAATGTCAATTAACCTTGACTTAATGCATGGTAAAAATCTCTCTTATGATGAGTACATAAAGCTCAAATAGAAATACGTAATCTCATAATGAGGAGAATTCAAAATTTCAAATATTAATTCTTTTAATTTTACAAAAACAACCATAAGTAATGCATGCAAAAATATTAAGAAAAAATAATTGTTTGAGCCTAAAATTATAATTTTATCTTGGCAAAGTTATTTTAGTTAAAAAAATCTTATTTTGTTCTAAGAGCATAAGACAAACTCTCGGGCAAAAAAAATCCAAAATCAACAAGATAGGATAAAAAATAGCATATGTGCATAATGAAACAAGCACACCCACGTAAATGAATTATAAATAAATTAGGCGCCACTAGGTTAATAACATATCTTAGAAAATAAAAAGACAAGCAAGCTCCACATATTCAACTCAATCCAAGATTTATATACTGATAAGCATTCTTGAATCAAGATTTATATAATAATAAGCATTCTAGAATTAAGGTATGGGACATGAGCCATATTTCTCCTAATCCTCACTCAAGCATGATCCTGACCTTCAACTTCAAGGAACACATATATATATCTTATTTCTAGTACATACTCAACTCTCTAAAAATATTTTAGAATAATATTTTAAATTTGGCAAGAATCAATACCTAGTAAAAAATGGTTTGTAAGTCGGTAATAAAGCATACAAACACATTAATGAGTCATGTCCAGTAAGGGAATTACATAGCAATCAAGTCCAAAAAATAATATTTTAATATAATTTATAGCTTCACTTTGATGGACATGACTTGCTATAAAAAAACTGCATATATCAATATTCTAGTGCACATTCTCACACCCAATAAACATACAAGAAAGATAACATAAAACATGTGGCTAGACATAATCAAATAACACAGTAAAATCCCAACTAAACCATATTATAAACTAAAAACTTATATATGATAGTATTTTATCCAACATCTAAGTGTATGCAAATCATTGTGGTTATAGGTTTATATGATTTTAATAAAGTCACAAAGTTTGACACAATCCTAAAAATCTAAGGGAGCCATAATCTAACACCTTGATATATTTAGTTTTAAAAATAAAATTTAACATATAAATTTATTTAAATTTATATGAAAGAAGATAACTTTTAGTTTTTTTTTAAATTGACCTTATTTATGTCCTAAATAAGCCATGAAATTTAATTTAAAAATATATTCTTGAAATCAAAAAATATGCATAAATATATTAAAAGAAATTAATTTTATTTTAAAAGATGATCTTATATATTATCTAAGTAATCAAAGTTACTTACCTTATGTTACATAGATACCAAGTGGAATCATATAAAATTTAGATTATAATATAATAATTTGTATTATTCAATGAGTTATGCTCTTGAACAATGCACGTTAAAGCATTATAATCAAAGATGGTCTCTCATCTAAAGGGATTCTTGTCATGGAATAATAACATTCAAATGACATACCAACACACTTAAAAAGAAGATGATACAAGCATACAACTAATATATCTATGTATGATAAGACAAATAAATAATTTCTTAAGAAACTTAAACAATATTAAACACTTAGCATATAAAAATAATTTAACTTAACATATAAAAATAATTTAACATCAATTAATTTTTAAAAGATAGCATCAAGAAGGTATAACTCATGATGTATTGGTATGTGGCATGAGACTTAAGAAAAAATATAACATGAAGAATAAATACTTACACACATGAGGTAAAGCAAAAACAATGTTAAAATAATGAAATTATGCCATGATGTGATACATGTACACTCACAAATTCATAAGGATGTTATGAATGAATGCTTATAGTTCAAGTCTAGATAATGGCATATTAGATTTGGTTTACTATTATACCATTATAAAAAGCATCATGCTATTTGAACTCTTTGTCTTTATGATATGTAGATATTTTTAAAAGAGAATGATATATTGGATTCATAAAGCTAACCAATTTTATGTTTGAAATTTCATTTCAAAAACATGAGAATGTTTAAGATGACACAATAAAACTAGCATTCAATATAACATCATATTTTTTGCTTAAATATCAATCATATTAATATAAAAATTTGCACAAGACACTTAAAAAAATTTGGATATGATTTAGTGCAAAAAATACCATAAAAAAACTGAAGCTTAATAATATCAAGCCCATATTTTATAAAAACATATTAACATAAGTAAAATGACTTATACTTTGGCCAATGAAAAAATCAACAACATATCATGAATAACCTAAAAGAATAAGCAACACGGAATCATACTTATGCAAGGAAACATATCGACAAAATGATACAATCTGATACATAACATAACACTCACGTAAACATAATATACTTATATATCACCATTAAACATATGATTACCCTCAGACTCACTAAATAGTGTCAACACATTAGCTTATACTTTATTCAATAACAAGAATCTCAGAACTTAACCAATCCCACTAAGAAAAACTAGGGTTATTAAGCATATATTAATCACATGATTCTTATCATGCTCTCAACTTCATTATGTCGAAGTTAAGAAGATTTTCATTAATGAATGCTTTCATTACAAATATAGCAAAAATCCATACCTCCATGAGCATATATTTTCATCAAATGGAAAAGAGAAATAATCAAGTGTAAGAAAAAACTCTGGAATCATGATATCAAAATTATATTATCCAATGACCTTGATACTTAAAGCAAAGGATATGATAGGCTTGGAATCACTCAAAGGCTATAAGAAAGGTGTATGAAAGGGCTTTCTAACCTATGAGTTATCTCTAACGTTCGCTTATCTAAATTTTTTTTCTAAGAGAGATGAAAAGAGCAAAAGTTAAGATAGATCTCACGATGAAAGGATTGTAGTTGGTCTCCATCACAAAAAAACTCTTTCCTTGCAACAGTGTTCCTTCTTCTAGCCATCTTCATCTCCATTTTCTTCACTTTCTATTCAGCTTCTTCCCTTAACACCAATGGAAAATCTCTCCAAAACTCTCCTCTCAAGTAGCCACCAAACCCCCTAAATGTTTCTAGCCCAAGATCTTAAGAAAAGCTCTCAAAAAGTTGCTTTAATATTTGCACGAGATGGTTTTTTCATAAAACTCTTTGACTTGGACAAGAATCCAACCTTCTTCCCCCATCCTATACAACCTTTCTCACTTTCTAATGCCCAAAATTTGAATGAGCTATAAGGAGAAATGTCCAAAAATATTCCAACAGAAAGCAAGAGCATTGTGTACTTATCTAGAGCACTACGACACTACCTAGTGCAAAAAAAGTGAGAGAAAAGTGCAGTGGCACTATCCTGTAGCATTGCTGAGCTAGGTCTAACACTATAACCCTAAGCAAAGGCCATGTTCAAAATGTCGCATTTTCACTTTCTTGGCAAAGCAAAGCCGCCTATGTATGTTTTGAGCCACAAAGAGCTCCATAATATAATTCAAATATTTTAAAGTGTTTTAAAAGGATTCATAAGTGATTTGCATCAAATATAATGCTAATAAACATACCCCAATAAATTGTTGTGTTAGTAAGGTGTAGTACACTTTTTGGTAATATATAAAAATAATACAAGGTATATTCTGTCATGATCTATTCAAGTGAATATATACTTAATTTTTATTAGCTAAGTTCATCTTATACCACTGGACCTCTAACAATATGATGATGTTGGGCATGGCAGATCCTATGCTACTGGAATAAGATTAGTTGACTGGAACATCAGCTTAATCCATCAACTGGGAGAACTCAACCAATCAGGGCATATCCATAGTCAATAAGAAAAAGAGATTCAACTAAACACAACATATTTCACATTAGTTGATCGAATGTTCACACAATGCATAGGCATATTATGGGATAAGACCACTCTACTTGTGAAACCAACCTAACTAGGGCTTGTCCTATTCTAGGGCATATTTTATGTTTTCTAACTAGCATATATGTATGTATCAAATATTTATTTGGATGGGGTGTATCCTACATCAAAAAATATAGAATATTTCATATCTTACATCAAATAAATAGAAGATCCCATTGATCAAGGCATATTATATGTTAGAAAAAAGGTGAATTAGGGCATATCTTGTGTCACCTAGATAGAAAATTATTATGTGACAAGAGCATATCATGTGTCAAGGATCAACTATCGAAAGCTCAAGTTGATTATGGTGAATCTTATGTCAAATGGGAGATTGTGTTGCCCAGGGCATATCCCATGCAAAAGATCATGCTATGCAGTGATCAATGACTAGGGCATATGTCATGCTATGTAGCAATTATCGATAACTAAAATCAACCAGGGATATCCTGCACTCAATAATCAAATTGACCAAAGCATACTCTGCATCAATTGATTAAATAAAAGATCCTTATATAACAAGAAGATATCCTACGTCAAAGATCAACTATCAAAAGCTCAAATCAGCTATGGCATATCATATATTGAATAAGAGATCTTATTGGCCAAGCATATGTTGCACTAAATATTTTGTCATGTAATGTTTAAATTGACAAGGCATATCCCTCACTAATTGTCAATTACTAAGCGCTAAAAAAGTTCAGGGCATATCATGTCTGTTGATCAAATTGACCAAGGCATATCCTACATCAAACGATTAAATATAAGACCCTTATATCATCAAGGCATATCATGTGTCAATGATCAATTATTGAAAACTCAAGCAATAAATTTGATTGGGGCATAACCTGCATTAACTAATGGGATAAAAGATCTTTATATGAATATGGCATATCTTCTGTCAATGATCAACTATTAAAACTCAATTGATTAATCATAAGACAATTCAGTCAAACAAAGAGTATCAATTCTAAAAGAAAAGTCATATTAGGTTATAAGTTAAATGAGAAATTATCATGTTCAAGGAAGTTCTTTTGGGTGATATGAAAAAAAAAATTATATGAAATATTCAATTCATATGATAAAATCATCATATTGAAATAATATCAACTGGGAATATTGATCCATTTGGGAAATTATAAGAAAAGGGATCTAAATTAGAGAAATATTAGTCTAAAAAGACAAAACCGGTAATATTAGTCTGAAAAGACAAGCCAACATGATAATTGAAATGCTTACCTTAACAAATGGTCTTATAATCTCTTCTCATACAAAAATTATCATCACAATATGACTAAGTGTATGATAATTCACAATAAAAAAGAATCAAATATCAAAATATATTCACATTTGAGTTATAGTAAATTAAAAAATATATATTAAATGAATGTAGGATAGTAGAAAACAAACAAATTTAGGCTTTCCATGATTAATGATTCAAAAAATTTTTTAAAAAGACTTAGAATAAATAAAAGGATTGAGCTTTTATTGAACAATTAAGACTTTATATGAATAAAATCACGAATAATTTGTTAATAGTAATAGCTTTCTGAATTCCATTATAATTTCTGATAGGCCTATAATTACTGTATTTATATTCAATAAAAAAAATCAAATTAAGTGAATAAAAAAATCAATTGCTATTATAAACCATTAAAACAACCCATTTATCTATCTTTTTCTATTTCCTCCCTCCCTCCCTTCTCATTATTAGACTCTTCCTGATTCAACTCATAAAATAGAATAAGCCAAAGAAGCATTTAGGCTCATGTCAAGCTTGACCTCTACTCGCTCATGAAACTCAACAATTAAATTCATCAAATCATCTAAAGCCGCTTGCTACAGGTGTAAGTGAGCCGAGCTGACTCGTGTGTCAAGTTTATCGAACCACGACCTAGAGCTTTCGCTCAAACTCAAGCTCATGCAGTCGTGACTCGTTGGCTCCCTAGCCGGCACAACTAATCGGATTCCTCACATCAATGCCTTCTTCAGTGATCCACAACAACACTTCTTCTTCTCTCCCGCCATCAATCTCTTAGATAGCTTCTCAGTTGAGCGCCCACGACAACTTCATTCAAGATCGCAAACCTAGTATTAGCACCATGAGCTAAGCTCTAACTCTCTACTTCCTCAAATGTTCCCCTTCATAACTTTGAACTCCAGACCTATAAGTTATCCAAATAATATGGACAACCAATCAGCTAAAAAAAGCACATTTTTCACAAGCATCATTGTTACATCTTCCATAAAATTTTACTTACATTACTTAAAATTTATATGGCCATTTACATGCATACAACATAATTCTTATGTAATTAAATATCTAGCACTTAAAAGTTCATATTTACATATATACCACTCAAATCTTCGTCAGATCTTCAAAGCTTCCACTCAAAATTTTCTCAAACTCATCTATGTTCGCCAGTTAGGTTCATAGGCTTATATGAGTTCAGTTTTATTTTTAATTTTTTTTTAATATTAATTTTATCTTTATTTTAAAAATATAATTATTTAGTATATTTTTATATGCTTTTATTTTGTTTTCTTTCAAAAAATAAATTAATTTGTTTTTGAAAATATTTAAAATATCTAAAAATTATTTCAATTGTTTGAAAAACAACAAAATATGATATCATATGAAACATATTTTGTTTTTAATTAAGACATAAACGGAATAGAATTGATGCGTCATCGATTAAATCTAATATCCAGCATAAATCTCAAGGCATGATATTGATCTCGAGATGATTTTTTGAGCAAGAAATGTTAAGACTTTGATGTAAAGTCATTTAGAACTCTGATTTCAGCAAGCTTACACTCAAACCGACTGGCTGAATGAGGCGGACCCGACACTATCGAAATCCATCTAATTTAAGTCGAATCAAGCCCAGAGCAAGTTATTAAACCGCTTTTGGAAGCTTTCGAGCATACTTGGAAGGTCAAATGGATGCTAAATCAGATGGCTTGTATTCAAATCGTGAGTCTCAAAAAAACGAATCCAACAAGCACAAATTCGCTCAATTCCAACATCGTTAAGGTACTCAAATGTCTATTACATATCGTGTGATCAAGGGAATTTCTCCATGTCGTCCGATCAAAGTGGTTCATATTCGTTCAATGCAACTGAAATTCTATAAATAGAGTCTCACTCCTCTCATTAGAGGGGGGAGAGAGATTAAAGTATGAAGAAACCCAAAGCTTGGAGAAGGAGCTGAAGTTTTCACTTACTCCTACATTTGCCGACCACCTCCAACCACAGTCAACCGCCACTCCTCTGCCGTCGCCAATCACCATTGACCGCCGCTCACTCCTTGTGACGAAGCATCGTGCGAAACAGCAACAAACATCGATGAGTCACGAAACAATCGTCGAAACGGCACATCATCCCAAACACTGGGCGTCCCCAAAGACCTAAACCCAAAAGATAGAGAAATAACGCAACCCGAAGACGATACAACTACACATCTCGATGATGGGTTAACGACATAAGTAATTGGCTCGAAGAACATGAGTCACTCGAAAATCAGATCAAATTTTAGCTCGGATCAAAATCAGATCGAACCATTAGAGCTGAGCTACGAGCCAAATTCAACCCCACAACCTCACGGTGAAAAACTACACCTCAACTATGATGTCACGAATAAGTGCGCATAGATACAAATGATTTGATAAGAATGAGAGGAGAAACATTAATGAGAGCATTTATTTAACTTTCAACTGTGCTTCCACTCTTTACTCATTCATCCAATTCCCCCATCTCCTACCACCAACAATAAAGGTCCCATAACCAATAAATACACCAAGCACCACAGAGTCAACCACTCCTATAATGGCAGAAGGCCAAATGTCATGTGCCATGGCCGAGAAAGGAAAATACAGATTTGGAAGAAAGGTTTCCTTAGGAAGAAACTATAAATACTGATATTAATGACTGTTATGCCTTCTGTGATCGCTTCTGTAAAGCTGAAAGCTTTACATAAATACCCCTCATTCTAAATTTTTACATACGGGCCTCCTTATCTATGCATGAAAAAGATGTATTTCGTCATTTAAAAGTTAAAATGATGGTAGTTTTTTCGTGGCACGAATGATTTGGGGGGTATAAATATAAAAAAAAAGTAAAGTTTATGTGTTAGATATGTAAATACAAAGGAAGTGTGTGGTATGTATGTAAATTCCCCAAAAGCTACTATGGTTAATATCAGACAAGGTGTCAAGAGAGTTAATGGCAGGTTTGTACTAATCTGAATCATTATGGGTAGAGTGCCTCCCCATCATATCATTTAATGGAGTACATGATGTTGGGTGGTGGCTGCAATTAACATGATGTTTAATATGTTTCATGCAAAAAAAAGATTGAGGATTCTTTGATTGATGTTGATGGATGGCTCCCATTAATGATGAAATGATTGCAAAATGTTTGCTTAAACTCGTAGCACATTGATTGAAAACAAAATGAAAAATTTCGAGAGGTTGGGTGCAAACGATCACCTTGCAATGAAATAACAAGAATTTAAAAAACAAAAGAAAACAAGTAGATGAATTAATGCAAAAAGATCATATTTTCTAACTTAATAATTTTTTATTAGAAAAAAAAAGTATTAAATTAGCCAATAATAAATTAATAGAGCAAAACTATTTATGAACTCCTTATAATCTAAGTTAATAATAAGATTTGTATGGATTAATCTCTATCTAAGCTTAACTTAATCCTGATTTAAACTCCTCAAATTATTAAATAATTTAATTTATTATGATTAATATCAAATTTTAAATGAATAGAATTGAAAATTTTTGTGCAACACAAATGTACAAGACCAAACTTTTTTTAAGGGTATGATGATAAAGCATCTATGCTACCTAGTTTGAGAACTTACAAAAATCATAAATTAATTCATATCAATAGACCAATTAATTGGTCAAAAATAATATTAGACAACATATCTCCTAAATTTTCATTAAGCACTTAAATTGGCCCATTTAGATCATAGTGAAAAGCAACTAAGTATTTAAAATGTGTTCCCATTTCTTTTCCAAAGATGTTTCCTAGAATTAATCCATGATATTCACATTGTGATGAAAAAGTATCATTTTGAGCAAACACTATAGTTTAATCACTCCATGAAACTAAATTTTAGCAATGTAAGAGCATCAACAATTATATGACATGGCACAAAATATGCTATCTTTTAAAATGATGTATCATAAAAAAGTATCAGTCTCTCAATGTACATAGCAAACTACATAAAAAATTTCATGCAAATGTCCTCCTATAGTTTATATAAAAGTAGTAAACATATATACAACCATGTATTATGATGAGAAGATGCATATGTTTTGATCAAATATTTCTAACTTTGACAAAATTGGATATGAAAAATTTAGCATTTAATATTCATCACATCTATACATAAATTTTGTGCCTTCTGCAAAGTGATTCATGAGTCAACACAATAAAGTATGTGTCGCCAATTATATTCACTATAAATAATAAACACAATCTCATTATTTAGAATAATTTCAAAAATAAAATGCATAGAAATATTAGGTAAAGAATTGGATGTGGACTAAAAAGTAAGAGGAGAAAAGAAGAATGAAAACTAAGTAGTTGACAATAAAGTCAGTAATGAAATCAAACTGAATACACTAAATTTGAATATATATATATATATATTTTAATTTATAATTTGTCGGCATTAGTTCTCATGTATTGCATAACATAAATGGTCTCACTTTTCTTAGATTCAACTTTTTCAAAAGGTTCCAATTTAAAGCTTTTCTAAATTTAAATGCATCATTACTTTATCCCTAGGCTTAAATTTCAAATGATTGTTATTTACAATGCCCAAAATGTCCACTAAACCTATTGATTAATGAATTATATACGAACTCAAGTATAAGCTACATCAAATCCCACCTTCCTAAATGCTTGGTTTATCAGAAGAATACATCCATATCTCTTGGGCTTCTGTTAATCACTTCTGTTGGACCACCAATTTGTGGTGATAAAGAGTTAAAGATTTAAACTGTTTACCAATTTTCTTAAAGAGTTTTCTTAAAATATTTTATTAATGTTAGTTTGAACACTTTATCAACATATATTTTACCAATCGAAGTGGATCAATAAACTTTTACATGATATAAAATGGGTTATTTTATAAAATGATCTTGAACAATATATGTAAAAGTATAATACTAAATTTGCATGACAAACAACATATAAATTCCTTAAAAATGTCCTCTTATAGTTTATAAGAAATTAGTGTACAAATCATGCATTTTAATTTTTTGCTTTTAATAAAGTAATAAATCATATATTGGGAAATAATGAACCACAATGTTTTCAAACTTAGGTCAAAAATACTTTTCATTAGTTATTATAATGGTCTTCTTTACAAAATTTCTAATATCAACCTTGACATGGAATACTAAAATAAAAAAATCTCTCAACAATGAATCGTAAGTATGTTATAAATAAAAAATTATTTCTAATTATATAGCCTTTATAAAGAAAAAATGAACCATTCATTAAAACTCAAAAAACCCAACCAAAATCCTTACATTTAACATACTCCCTTTCATTAGATCAAACCCAACAATCTTAGCTTATATAATATGTAAAAGAATAGAAATTCCACCCAAAACATCAATGTGTTGATCATCATATCCAAAAGTGTGCATTGTTTAAATAATATCAAAAGTTTAGTTATTAAAGTATCGATTCAATTAGTTGTTCTATCTTCATTTTCTTTGGTTTTTTATCATTGGTTCATTAGTGCTTATAACCGACCAAATAAAATACTAAATTACTTTCATTTATTCAAATATTAAATCAATAAAACAATATTAATAAACAACAAACAACCTTAGCCCACTAAACAAGATAGGCTAGATGCATCCTTTTTCTCCATTGTACCCCTTGTTGGCATAAATTTTTGACGTAGCGTGTGTAGGGTGCCACATGACTGGCTTGAGACGATTCAATGTTCACTTGTAGCATGTGGTAGCTTATGTCACCCATCCGAGACCTCTGGTATATGTTCAATGCACAAAACCAGGGCTTGCGATGATTCAATCCCACCCGAGAGAACCCGCAGTTAGACGGACTCACCTAGGACAATCAACATGTTCGATGTCCATTCTAGTGTTTATAGGTCCCTCTGTATCCATTCAGAGCCTTCTCGGGTTACAAGAGAGGTCACAGAGCCTTCCTACGTGAATTACAGAAAAGTTTGGTTTGGAGCGCATTACCCGAGTCGTAGTTCAGAACGCCCATTAGCGGCAGATTCTTCGATACATGAAAAAGCAAAATACTCATTTTTGAAGTTAATTGATCATAATGTACTCATATGCAGTCTCTCAAATCTTTCAGATCGAGAAAACCCCTCTGTCGAATGTTTCCGGTGAAAAACAACATTTTCGTGACAAGCCTAGGCGCCGGTCCTAGGGTGCCTAGGCTCCCAAACAGCTAAAATACAGCCACTTTCCAGAGCCCCCAGAAGTTAGGCGCCACCTGGGTGGCACCTAGGATCCAGACCTGGTGCCAAGAAGCCAGGGGCTTAGCGCCTAGGCGCCGAGGTTGTGGCGTCTAGGAGCTAGTACACTTATAGAACACTATTTTCTTCATTTTTGGGGTCGATTTGACCCCGGTGCACCCCCTTAGACAGAAAAAAAATGGGATCGCTTTGGCTAGTGTGAAGAATTGCATGAGGGAGGTAAACAAAGGCCCAAGATACCTCTTTTGGTGGCAAAAGAGCGAGAATTTTAAGGGGGTCGAAGATATCTTTGGCTAGGGTTCATTTTCCACCCCATCATCTGCTCACTTTAGCATTTTTTAGCCTCCTCAAAGAGCTAAGAAATTCTTTTTCTCTTTGGAGACTTAAGAGCTTAGATAAAGAGAGGGAGACTCTTCATCTTCCTCACGGAGAAGGGCTAAGAGGGTTGGTCATTTTCAACCTTCCTTTTCATCTTCTTCCTCCTCTTTTCTTCCGCGCTCCTTAATTTTTTTCCAATGTTCTTTGAGTGTGAGAGGAGAGCTTCTTGAGAAGGAGTGTGGCTAGTGAGAAGCAAGGCTTCTTCTCTCTTATACTAAAGGAGAGTTTCATCTTAGATTGGGGAAGGATTGCTAGAGCATTGTCGGAACTTCTCAAGAGTTCGGAACTTCGGCAAAATCTTGTTGAATTATCCTCCTAGAGGAGAGCTTCCTCATTACTTTGGGGAAGGACTCTTGTGGGCTTCTCTCCTGTCGTTAGGTGAGCTTCATCTATGACATATGCTTGGGATGTTGAACAACCACTGCGGGGTGAGATTCCTTAGAGCCCTTTGCATTTTATTTCTTAGGCAACATTAGGATGTTTGTAGAGAATGCTAGGTTTATTTTGTTGATTTCTTAAGGGAAGCCCTTGGTTAGGAAGCTCATTCGTGGCAAAATCCTTTGTAAAATCTGAGTGACTTTCCGTTATAAACCCTAGATCTAAATCCTAGTAGGTCGGAATCCTAATTTCTCAAGGCTTTGGCGCTTCCAACCTTCCATGAAGGGGTTAGAATAGTTAGATCTTGAAGAATGAGAAAAAATTTTAACTAACCCATTCTACAAGATTATGGAAGGGATGTAGGACGAAAAAAACTTTATAGCTAGTTCATCCTAAAAACGGTGAAGGACTTCTCCTACGAGAAATCAGATGATGAAGTTCTCCACATTCCTCGTCAAAGCAGGAGGCAGCTATGCCTCATATCCAAGAGCTAACACCTTAACTGTCTATGTAGCTTTAGTTAAGTTTGGTTCGCTATTGATTGTAATCAATTGCAACTTGCACATCACATTGTATGTTTGTATGCTCGTGGGGTTGGTCGCCCATACGAGGAAGGTATGACCAATCACCGTGCATCGTCTAACTCAATTAATTCTCAGTCACCGAATTATTCAATTAGTCAAACGATACCGATTAGCCAAACCATATACATCTTGATTGGTTAGATACGTATATGTCATTTATGCGGTGTCGCTGTAGGTTCTGTGGGTTTGGTAGACCATGTTACGCAAACTGGTCGGTCAATAAAAGTCAACCCGGCCATATGCCTATTGATCGACCAAGTACGTGTGATTTATATGCTACATATTGCACTTTGTCTTGACCGGCAGCCCCGACCTGGTCGGCATTTCACTTTGCCCCGACATGGCTGCCTCTACATTGTAGGGATTTCTTCTCCCTTCTTTTGACTACCCACTTTGAGCCATATTGCTTCTTTTGTTATCGTTGATATCATCTTGATGACCCAATTATTGATGAGTTGTTGCTTGTTTGGATACGGTGATTTCTCATCTACCTTTTTAGCCTGGAAGTTCTTTGACGTATCGAGATACCACGTCAGAATGATCTGGTTATCTCGTAGGCTCCATATGTCAATGAGTATGTTACCCATGTGGGCCTGTGAGAGACTTACCCTCCACTTTCTGAATTAATGGGAGCTTTGAAACATCAGAGTATTCCCTTGCGAAATAACTGTCTTTGATAGCTCTGTGTTAGTTTTCATTTTAAATGGGAGCACTCTGGACCCCAGAGCAGGTAACCACACCTGAATCTAATGTTATGGGTAGCTTTTGTAAGCACTCTTTATTGGATATTTGGCACAAACAATTTCGGTCCAATCTTATTTGAGCGTATACGCTTAAACTATCTTAACAAGGTTTGTCGCATGGAAGTTATTTACGTTCTTTCTCTTGTTTAATTTGTCATTGTCGTATGTCCTGACTTTTCGGTTCCTCTCTTCTCCTGATCATTCATATGATCCGGAAGCGAGACTTATTCGGGAAAGGGAAGTACACGACGTTGGACAAGCTGGTTACTCCTTTAAAAATAAATAGAGAAATGAACGAAAACACCTCTGTTGAGTGTCATATTTTCATTTATTTTTAATAAATTAAGATAATTTTTATACATCATGCCCAAGACTTTTTAGGTCTTCCTCTACATAAAAACAATATTAATAAACAAATGATATAATTATTAATATAGATATTATTTATCCCAAAAGCCAAAAATTATAAATTGTAACACCAATTACTTGATATTCTTCTAGATATATAGTGTTTAAGCTATGCTCATCTAAAGTTTGATTATATTTAGTTAAATTTAAACAAATAATTTGGTTGGTATGATTTTTGGTTTTTTTATAACTATAATCAATTCATTTAGCTAATTCATAAACCAAATCCTAATAAAATTCAGCACAATGTTTAAGGACAAAAAATTGTTCCTATGAAAACTTAATTCCTTTAGGACAAAAAATTCAGCACACACACACACACACACACACAGATATAT
>NW_018165317.1:408420-415569 GCF_001263595.1 Phalaenopsis equestris | reverse complement strand
AATGTCTTAAAAAATAAAATATATATATATATATATATATATCAACCTCTTTTGAGAATATTTGGAGCACAAAATTCTTCAACATAGTTTGGATATTTATACTTGGCATAATTATACAGTTTGATGTCTTTCCTAACTTAATACTCCTCAAACACCTAATTAAAATAAAAATAACTTAGATAAATGTGCATTAGCACGTGTCTCTTTTATTTCAATTAAATACTCTATATCATAAAACAACTATAAAAAGAAGAAAAATCATTAAAAATAATAATAATAAGAATAATATCATATATTAATAGGCCTTTGCCAATACTTTCATCTAATTGGAATCAACTGAAAATCATCCTCAAACATAATAAACCTAGAAAGATAACAAATGTATTCATAAAACAGCACACATTTAGCATTTATATCTACCCCAAGTATCTTATAAGGTTATAAATGTGATTCAAGTTTCAAATTCATATGTCTATAATAAACCTACAAGATGAAATTCATAAAACACTCACTAACAATTATTAGCTTATGAAAACTTCTCATAATCATTGAAATAGGTTTGAAAATTTAGATTTCTCTTCCAATTAGATTCAATATCAAAAGATGTAACACGGGACATTAACGAATTATCAACAATGTATTCTCGGAATCGCTAATCTTTCCATCAAATTCATGAACATCAATATAATCATTGATTTCAATTTATAATTCCTCCACATTTATATGCAAGCTCCTGCTAGGAGACTCAGCAACATAATGACCAGTTTCCTGACACTTAAAACATGAATTTGAAAAAGTTTTAGACTGAAATGTCAATGCAGTTGATTTTCCTATAGTTTCCTTATTGACTATAGTGTTACAATTCCTAAATATAATAGATGCAACAAACTAGATTTGACCTACCTAGAAAGAAAATTTTAAGATTTGCTGATAGTATAATCTAAGTATAAAAGTATACTCAGATAATAGAATGAAATATAGAGTCATCATTCTCTTGATGTCTAAACCTAAGAAATATGATCTTAGGATATTCAATGATCATAAACTGTAACAAGAGTTTTTCAAATTTATCCATGTTCTCAAAAATTAAAATTGAAAGAAGGCAACAACAAGTGTAGTGCTATTTTTGATTTGATATTAAAGATTTGAATGTTATATGCATAAATATGAATGTTCAAGTGTGAAATATATGCTGTAGAAGCAATATGTAGAAAATTGGAAGAACATATAGACATTAAATGAACAAAAAACAAATCAAGCGGTGCATTACTGGTTTATAAAACTTAACCAAAAACCTGATCTTTCTCTTTGATCAGCCTTCGCTAGAAAGTATTACAAGAGCTTCAATGGGACATATTTTTTCTTCGATTCTGTCAAGTCTAATGTATGTTCTCCCCTTATCTCGATGTCAAACCAACCGAACCTCATTCCCTTCAGCAATGGACGTATCGGTTGCTACTCAACAGGTGAAAACCATCTGAATAGCTCTGAAATTTCAATGGAAGCAGCCACAATGGCACTTAGCAGTCAACCATGCATACAAGACTTGAGAGTATGGTTGAAAAAAAAAAGAAAGAATTCAGAGCATTAATGTCAAAAAATCCACATTATCTGGGAGTTATATGTGATGATCTGGTAAAGTTTTTGGGATTTTTTAACAAAGAAAAAGGTATTGCTTCATTCATTTCAATAATAGTGAGAAGAGAAAGAAATTATATTCATTCTTATTGATGTTATCATAGAAACAAGGGAGAAATTTAGTTGAGAAAGGGAATAAATTATTTTATGAAATTGTAAAGGATGACCAAATCCAGAGGGAAAGAATGTCAAGATCAAGCCCATCAGCAAAAACTTCAATGATAAAAAGAATTTTAGAAATACATTATATAAGATATATAGACTAAAGATATATTCAGCCACAAAATTAACTATGAGCAGAGTTGTTGTATATGTTTATTAGGATTCCTGCTCATATCAACATCATTGTTTCTCATTAAATAATAAATTAAGATTTCAGATCCATGCAAGAAATCAAAATCATAAAAGTTTTGGTTTTATTTGAATATGGAAAAACTGATTTAAGACCATCAAATCCATCATTTTCTATTTTTTTATAATAAACCAGCCTAAGAGATGAACAAAGTAAACTGCAAACTCATTTTAACTTCATATAAATTTCCAAAAACCAGAACTTCTAGCATCAGTTTCTGCACAAAAAAAATTCTTAAAGGCCTATAAAGCTGGCCTTAAGTCACATTGGTTGATTCATAAAAGCATGGATCATAGTTACATGCAACTATGAAAGTGGTCTAAGCCATGCGAGACTGGAAGAACTAATTCAAGGGTGTACACGAGTCAAGCTTGAGTCACTCTCGGCTTGAGCTTGAGCTTGAGCTTGATTAACTAAATCGAGTTCAAGCTCGAGCTCTTAATTTTATTAGTTCGAGTTGGCTAACGAGTCGGCTTGTTTAGTATAAAAGAGAGAAAAAAATATTAATTAAGTTAGTGTTATGATGAAATGACAAATAAATGAGCAATTAGAAGATAATTAAAGAGAAACCACTTGATATAAAATGTAAAATATCATTTTTTTTTTAAGTTTAAATTATTTAAAGAAAAAATCTTGAATTTTGATATATCTTAAGCATATTCTTTATTAATTTTTTTTTTAAACGAGCTAACTCACCAGCTAAAGAGTCAAGTCGGGGTTGGCTTGAGCTTGGCTTGTTAGCCCATCAAGCTCACTTCACGAGCCACTTGTCGAGTCGAGCTCAAGCCAGCTCAGAAGTTGGCTTGGCTCATTTACACTCCTATTCAAGATATCTATGTTCGTGATTTTCTTCCGGTCAAATTTTGGATATCAAACAAAGTAAAAATCAAATTTTATGGAAAGAATAATTTACACCCTAACCATAACCCACATAAATTTTCATTAACCCAAAACCTCTAGCTTTGGTCTATACACCAGAAGGAAACTACTAGATAATCTATTCTGGCAAACAAAGCTGGTCAAACTCACAGTCATCTCACAATATCATTTATGCTATTTTTTATGAAAACATAGAAGCCATCACAAATCAGAATAGCTTGTGAATTTGTCCAGCTTCATCAGCCAAAATTACATATCTCAATAATTTATATACAGAAAGCTACAATTGTTATACCTCTTTGGACCACCAATAGCTACTGTATGCCTCACCAAGGAGAGACATTTGATGAGGATTAAGAAAAATAAATCAAATCTCAAAACAAATTCACCGGAATTCTTAGTATGATTATGTTCACCACTACACCTGTCAATCAATACCATCTTCAAAATCCAGACTGCTTGTACAATCCAACAAAGCATTCTGTTGTTGCTCATACCGACAGATATAATTTAAACCAACTAAAAGCTCACATATAGCAGCCTCTGTCTTCTCCCTATCAGCAAAATAAAGTGTCTGAAGAAGTAAAACACCCCCTCTCAGAACAATTTGGTGCTGCTCAAAATTACGCTCCGCCTGCCACCGAATCATTTTATGTGCCATGGGAGAGAACCAGCTCAATATTTTCCTTATTGCCTCCTTCCAATCATGGGCAAGAGAAGCATCATATATTGACAGATCCTTCACATAATACTTAAGGCTCTTCCTTAGAGCTGCCCTCAAGCTTGCAGGTAACATCTGGTAGAGATCATCCTTCGCCTCATCTCCAATTAGATGGGGGTAACTAAGAAGCTTTTCTATGATAATTATGATATTGGCATAATGCAGAGCAAGAGACGAACCACCAATGGTGGAAGAAGATGCAAGCATTGTTAATCTACTCTTGGGACCGAACCTTGGCCTTCCAGTCCTTCCCCTAATGCTACCTTTCTCCTCTCCACAGAAAGGAAGAAGAGAACCAGTCCTACTCTGGATAACACAGCTCTGTTCCTCAGGGTGCTCCTCGCTCTCATTACATGAAGCATGGCTGCTCAAGCTTAGACATTCCATGAAGAACTTCCCAGGATTAGCCCTGCAATTGAACTTGAGACTTTCCCGATGCAGATTTCCACCTGGTTCCGCCATGGGGGAAGATTTATGGATCTTGCCTGACCTGTAATCTCCAGCTTCGGACCTGAGAAAACCAGAATTCAAAGGGAGATGACGGAATGCAGCAATGGGGCCAGAAAGCTGTCGACTTTCATTAGCCGATATGTTCTCCAACTCCAAAATGGAGTCCCCAAACACCTGACAGATCCGATAATGAATCGTACAAACAGCGCGAGCAAGAAGGAGGACGACTTTGTCGTAGCTCTGATTCCAAAGAGAAGAATCACGAAGCTGCTTGACATCATGCTTCTGCCACTGAATCCTTTGATCGAACACCTTGCGGTTATGTTCGTTAGCTGGCGTGGGAGGAAACTTCTTGGCGGAGAGCTCCAGCTCTGTGAGGGCTTCGAGCTCGGTGTAGAGAGCAGCAGTGGATGAAGCGAACCGCTCCATCTTGCGAACGGTGCCGTCCATGTCGCGGGAGAGAAAACCGAGAGTCGAGGGGTCGATTCGACCGGCGAGTAAATCGGAGTAGACATGCTCGAAGCCTTGGAGAGCGGGGAGAGAGCAGCGTCGGCCAAGCCGGGAAGCGATTGCCGCAACGCGATTTAGTTCGTCGAGCTTCTCGGCGACGGTGAGGGCGAGCAGGTGCGGTTCGTGAGGGGAGATGAGAGAGCGGATAGCGGCGGAGGAGAGGATCTGGTCAAGAAGGTTGGAGATTTCGACATCGGAGAGAGAATGGTGGAGCTGGACGGCGCGTGACATCGCGTTGGCAACCTCGAAGGAGAGGATGCCGATAACCGAAACAGAACCTTCACTGTGTTTCAGTGGATCCCGCCCCCCTTTCTTCTTCTTCATCTTCTGTATCCACGGCTCCGCCCCCATTGTTACGCTTCAATCAGATTTCCTCCACTCGTTTTCAAGCAAAACTAGATTTTTTTGACGAATTTAAACGTGTTACCGGCAAATGTGAGCAAACTTCGTTCAAAACATTGAATTTTCTTTTCCTTCAGAATAAAAAAAAAAATTTAAAAACTTTTTATGTTTAATATTTTGAAATGCTTCTCACCTCAAGCAGAAGAAAGATCTTCCCCCTCAAGGAGTTTAGCGCTGCGGAGCATGGCGCATGGAAATCGAAAAAAGGAATCACTTTTCTTCCTTCCTTGTTCTCCTCTTGTTGGATTTGGCCTAGCACGCATCGTCTCAAATGGCTTTCACCCTGTTCCGCGGCGACAAAAATAAAAGAATTCGGAGACCAGACAAGCAGCAGCTGTGCGGACGCCGATACTGTATTTCCATATTTCATTTTTTTTAATTTACCAAAATAATAATAATAATTTAAGCTTAATAAATGGAAGATCTGTGAGAGATTGTGCTGCGTTTGTAAAGAGATCAACGTCATCAGGAATTTAAAATTGCTTGTCCGTTATTTGATTTGGTTAGGTGCTGTTTGGTTGGCAGGTTTTAGGTGCAATGTGTTTTAAAAAGCATTTGTTTTAAGAATATAGATATTTGATTAGTTGTAAGATAAATCTTGTTAATTTATGGTGTTAGGAAATTGTTTGATTTAGGCTTTTTGGTTTTTGGGTACATCGTTATAGTTGCTCGTTGTCGTCGTGCTCGCACGCTAATTCACTCTTAGCTAGCCGCCTCCCTTCCTCCCCCATCATTGCTATTTCGTAGCTAAGAGTGCAGTCATCTCCCACTTGCTAATGAGTTCGCGAGTTTGAGTTTAGCGAGCCATGAGCTCAAGTTAAGCCGATTGATGGTCATGTGGATGCTTTCTCAAGCGAGCTATTGCGGCACTCTTCATTTTTCTTCAGTCATTGATGTCTTCTCTAGGGGGCTCCTATGATAATATAATTTCCTACTCCAGCCTGTGAACCGGCTCGGGATCCCAATGTCTCTTGGTGAATCGAGCTCGAGCATGAACTTACATCTTGACATACTATCTGAGCTCGAGTTGGGCATGACTCGAGCTCGATACAACTCATTTACACCCCTATTAGCAGCTTCTGACATCGCTAATCCCTAATTGACATTAATTTTCTTAAAAGTAACCATACACAAATTTTTAAATTTTAAATTTTTTAACAAATAACTCAAACATAACAATTTATTTATGCAGCCTAAAAGACCTCTAGCTTTAAAAATAGGGCCTTAACATTCATCATAAAATGAATTTTTTTATTATATATTTATTAATTGAGAAATGTACATGCAAACCTCTAAATTCTTGGTCATGTACAAATCTAAGAAATGAAATTCATATTTATTTTAGGGGCATTTAAATACATACCACACATTGTTTGTGCCATTACATATCTTTAATGTGTACATCCACAACATTCAAATCTTTAGTATCACATCAAAAATATCACTATCATATGCTTTAAAAAATTAAATGCACTTTAACATGAATGGGTTTATCTTGCCAATTTGTTATAAATGTTAATTTGAAAGTTTAGGTGTTATATATGTAAGATGTAATAATTGCGTGGTATGTATGTAAATTTTTCTTTATAGTATAGAAGATTAAACTAATTTAACTTACAAGAAAAAGGGAGTTGTTTATGAAGTTTCTTTTTATTAAAATTTTAATAATTTTGTTTATTTATGGCGATGGTGTGTGGGTGAAAATTTGATGAAAATTGCAATCACAATTTTTTTTAAGTTTATGAATCTGCTTAATGTTAGGGCAGTCATGTCTGTCAAAATGGCTCGTCGTTCATGAATAACTCGTGCTCGGCTCATTAAGAAGTTAGTGTTCGATTCATTCGCTAAGTTAACGAGTCGAACACGAACATTTTATTTTTGCTAGATATATAAACGACTCTTTTTGGCTTGAAATACTACTCATCAATATATATATACTGAAGAGTAGTATTTTTAAAAAATTTAATTGACTATAAGGCTACAATGATTTATAATCAATTTAAATTATTATTTAATAAAATACATTAAAAATTATTAAATTAGATTCAAATGATGTTTTAAATCTTGCCTCAATCCTTAACATCTTATGGCTACATGATTAGAGCTGTCAAAACCACTCTTTGTTCATGAACGGCTCATGTTCAGCTCGCTAAGCAAACGAGCCGAACACGAACACACTTTTTGAGCTCGAAATATA
>NW_018165317.1:405062-408410 GCF_001263595.1 Phalaenopsis equestris | reverse complement strand
GCGAACAGAGTCTGGCCGCGCTCGTGTTCGGCTCGTTTACACCCCTACTTAGTGTTAAGTGAAAGACATAGATAATTAATATTACACTCATCTCAAAGCACAATCAAAATATTTGGAACTCATTTTAATCACTTTTTGGACATCATGGTAAAATTTGTCAACTATATATATGTACAAAAATTATATATATATTTAAGGTGGAGGGCACCCTTTTTATTTCATAAGTATGGGAGTAATGTGGCTTTATAGAACGCTAAAAAATGATTGTTTCTTTATAGCAATTATAGGACATGGTGCACATGTCTAGACATCAAAGTATAATAGCTCGAGCAGATGCAAGCTATTAAGCGAATAAGAGATGAGAAAATGACTTGTTGGTTTTCTTGTAATGAGAGGAATGGCACATATGTTTTGATGAATTCGAATATAATAAAGGTAAGTTGTGGCAAGGGACTATGTGACATAAGATATTGGTAGATGGATGACCCATGTGATGATGTCTTTAATTGATTAAGGCTTTTGTAAGAAAAATTGCAATCATAATAGGCATTATGATATGATTGGGTTTACTCATAGATAATATATTTAGATGGACCCATCACTAGTATTATCCTTACACATACATATTTCATAATGAAAGTGTGCTAAAAATGAAATAGAGATATTATCATTGGAGAAAAATTTAAGATAAAAATTAGATTTTCATAGAGGGAACACATATGACAGTGTTTAAAGTATGTAGAGAAAGAGAATGGAGGTGTATTACTAGTATGAGTAATTGGAATTCATGCATTGTCACTAATGTGATTATTTTTAGGAATAGATTGCTCAAAAAGAGAGATTTTAATGATCTATTATAACATAATGGGAAGTGCTATAATCTAGAGTTTACAAAGCTTTAGAGGGTGTTGTAAGATATGTGTGTGTTATAATGATATGGGCTTAAGGAGAATGATGCAAGTATTATGATGTGGTTGTAAAGTTGTATGTTAAGAGGCGGAGTTGGGGCATTTTTGTGTTGATTGACTCTATTGTCCTGCAGAGTTAGCATTTGCCAATATGTGGGCTAGGTTAATAATTCTAATTTTAGTAGAAAAAACTTTGGTGTGTTTTAGTTTTTAATTTTTTTTTTTTTTTTTTTTTTTTGTAACTTTGTAAATTTTTGGTGGAGTAGTTGATGGACTATTTAATTGGGTTGGTATTTTGCTTTTTTTTTTAGCTTTAACTTTAACATAAGTCTCAAAACTTATGAGGTTTTAATGTAATTCCTTAGAGATGTGGGGGGTTCGCATGAGAAATACAAGGCCAACCAAAAGCTTTTTGTATACTTCAACAATACTTTCAGTCATTTTTAGCATGTGATCATATATTGATCAATTAGTGCCTAAGCTTAATCTAATTCATCAATAATATTTTTTACACATTACATGCACTCTATGATTACTTGCATTTTGCTGGTAAGAAGTGAAAGATTTCTTCAGACTTATTGAATTGCCATCTATATAATTTAACATATGTGCTAGCAAGTTGATCTCAAGCTTTCTCATGATTTGTGGATTAAACCAATGAATGACGTTATGCTTGTAGAAATAATGTATCTTTCAATTCCATTGAGAATGAGCTGAACTTATTACTTCTAAAAAGACTAAGCAAGACTTTAGTGCTTGTGATGGCCAATGATGAAATCCATCAAAAAAATCCTTGAGGTATGAAATTGAAATCTCCACTATATGAGTAGTTGGAGGTGGTACATTACTTATAATTACGTATCTATGTAAAAAAAAGAATATGCATCAACACATGTAATAACTTGATACCAAACATGCAAAGACAAAATAAATAATACATAATGACAAAATTATTTGTGTTATTCATCTAATAAAAAGATCATATTCTTAGCTGGCAATTTAAGTAAATAAAATTATAAAAATAAATCAAATTTAAATTATTAAATCCAAAAGTGTCCGGGAAGCACACTCAAAAGATTAGAGATAGTGCAATAGAGAGTGGTAAGCATGTGTAGCCCCTTATTCATGATATTTATAGGAATAGACCACAATATTACAAAATTATAGATTAGTCTCTTTATCGTTAGCCTTGAAAGGGACCTTTTATTAATTACAAAAATATTTTAATATAATAAGAATGACAGATTGATTCAGTTGATAAGAGGTTTGTCGACCGCTTGCCCCACCTTGACTCCGTTGGTGCTTGATCTAAAGCCGAGAAATCTACCGATCGGCCTGAGAGCCAATCGTCGCCTTTGTGAGGAATCTCTTAGCACATTCTTCCAGTCACTCAATCTAGGCATCTTCTTCTCTTACATCTAATCCATCGTTCGTTAACAAGCATGTCTGATCGTTCTTCCCTTCCTCCCGAACCATTCATTTTTCTTGAGATTCATGCTGACGTATTTTTCATATACAAATTTAATTCTCTGATTTTCTTGCTGTTTGGAAGCTACAAAGCACACAAGGATAAGGGAATTTTTTTAACATATAATAAATAATTAAATGATATTATTGTGCAATAATGAATTTTTCTAGATTTATGTACCTTGATCGCTATAAATAAGTCATGAGATAGAGGGAATTTGTGCCTTCTCTTTTCCCTCTCACTCTTTGGAAACTTTTGTCTTCTCCTTTTCGTGCTTGATATTATGTATGGTGGAGAGGCTATGAGTGATATGCGGGCTAAGTTTCATAAAACAGACACGAAGCGGAAGCCGGCGAGCAAAATCCCTGCAAAGGAGTTGAAATAGAAGAGGGTTGTGGAGAAGCCACGAATTTAGGAGCACGAGGATCAAACAGAGTCTTCAGGTTTTCTCGCAGGCCCATTGTAGGAGAATATTGTGGAGGAGATTGGAGGGCTGTTTGTTGACCGCGACTTTATATATGCTTAAAAATATAAGATAAATATGGGCGTAATAAATATTCAATAATTGCAAATTCACATTTATCAACGCAAGTATATGTATCGCTCAAGTAATATAGGGCTCTAATGGAGTCCTAGATATCGATCCCAAAGTTCAATTTGCTTATCTGTCACTAATAGGCAATTGAAATAAATATGTAATTTTAATAACTATTAAATAACTAAATATACTAATGAATGTACGAATGTGATATTCAATATATAAAAAAGCATTCCTCTCCTTGTCAAGAGATTATAATGAATGGATAAAGTGAATCAGTTCAAATTATATTGTGTCAAATAGGAGCATACATATTCTTTACCCTTTGGTCCAGGCATAAAGAATATTGACTAATCCTACGTTGTTTACTGAATCTGAGGCTAGGCTGGGTAGAATTTGGCTCTCACTTCGGAGCTCTCACGTTCCCCTCGCCT
>NW_018165317.1:400613-404676 GCF_001263595.1 Phalaenopsis equestris | reverse complement strand
AAAATTAAAGTCATACAAACTACAACAATAAATAAACTTATCTCTAATTTCTCCCCAAGAAAACTCCTCGAAGTTCCTCTAAATCTCTTCCTTTATTTACAACACATAGAATTCCTCTTCGAAGCAGCAATGAGGAAGAAATCTCTCACTTTCCCTCCACTCTTACAATCTCTCGAAGAATTCCTCAAATTTAGACTCTCTACACTTGTTTCACACTTCAATTTTGAGTATCCCCCCTTCCAGGACTTCTCAATTTTCGGTCAAAACATTCTTTTAAAGTTGTGGATGAGCTTTCTCAAGAGTTGCCTAAGCATCCCTTCAAATTTTGGCCTTATCCAAAGCCTGATTGTGCATAACCGCCGAGCTCGCCGTCGGCGGCCTCGAGGGCGCCGTCGGCGGACCTTCTTAATGAATTAATTATGGAGTTTCGGGAAAATCTCACCGTCGACGGGGTCGATGGCGTCGTCGGCACCTAGTTCATTTCTGCACATTTTGGTCATTTTCGCTCCAAATTAGCTCATTTTTGCATGACCCGTTTGAATAGTCAGTCTAAGTGCTCCAGTCGAGTGAGGACAAACTTCAGTGGGTGGTCAGTGATAACCCGTATGAGGTGTACTTGGAAGTACGATCATAACCTTCGTGTTTAAATGACTAAGGTAAATATTAGTTTCTCTATTATAGGGTAATTGAGTTCAGCATCTTTGAGGACTCAGCTAGTGCAATATATTAGATGTTTTTTTTCAAGGTCTTATCTGACCAAGATAGAACCAACGGCTTCAGGGGCTCCAAGAAAATGGTAAAGTTTTTCCTTTGGTTTCAGGCTCTGAAGGAGGTAGGAGAGGCAAGGAACTGTTTGAGATTTTGGAAGGATCCTCACATTCGGATGTTCATTCAAAGCATTGGGCTTTTTGAGTACTTTGACTAATGGGACGCACTTTTCTCCTAATTTGGAGATGAACCTGCTCAACCTTGTAATATAACTAGTCAGCTTCTGGACTTCCTTTGTGTTTATAGGGGTGGGCATGTTGAGGCATGCTTGAATATTTTTTGGATTAACTTATATGCCTTTTAGAGTTAGCAGGTATCCCAAGCATTTGCCCACCTTGTCTCCAAAGATACATTTCAGTGGGATTAATTTCATGTTAAATTTCTTGAGTGTTTGGAATGTCTCTTTTAAAATTAATGTGTTGTTTGGCTAGCCGACACTTAACTAACACATCATCTACATACACTTTAATGTTTCTTTCTTTTTTATTAGCAAAAATTATATCCATGAGGCACTGGTAGGTCACCCCTGCATTCTTAAGCTCAAATGACCTTACATTATAATTATAGACTCCCTCACAACTTGTAAAAGAGGTTTTCTCTGCATCCACAAAATGCATTTTGATCTGATGGAACCCGGAGAACAATTCTAGGAAGCTTAGGATTGAGTGGTCGACCACTGAATCTCCAATAACATCAATCCTTCAAAGCGGGTATGCATCCTTTGGGCAAGCTGAGTTTAAGTTGGGGAAGTCTACGCACATCATCCACTTCCCATTAGCCTTTTGTACCATCACCATGTTGTGGATCTATGTGGGGTATTACACTTCTCCAATGTACAATGCTTCCTCCAACTTTCGCACTTCCTCTAGAATGGGTCCCGTCAACATCAGAACTGAGCTTTTAATCTTTTGCTTCATAGGCTGAGTCGATGGGTTAACTTTCAATCTATGACAAGCCGCGTTGATCGACATGCCTGACATTTCAGTAGTCGTCCATGCGAAGACATCCCAACTTTCTTGGAAGGTCTGGATCAGCAGCTCCCTCTCCATCAAAAGCTTCGCCTATCAAAAAATATTTACCAGGCTCTCTTTCGACAGCAAAGACTTCAAGAGTGGCCTCATTGGTCTCGAGGCCACCTTCCCTCACATTCTAGATGTCCTGGGGGTCGTGTTCCACGTTGCTTATGGCTCACAAGTAGCATACGTGGGACTGTTCTAGGTTACCCCTAACTATAAAAATTTCTCTATCTTTAGGAAATTTGACCGCAACATGATAAGTGGAAACCACAGCCCTAGAATCATTCAGGAGCGGTCTGTCAAATATAGCATTATATGTCAAGGGGGAATCTACTATGAGGAAATTCTAAGCATCAACTACTTCTCATTTTCCCTCAACTTTCTTGAAGCCCGGTCACCCACAATGTTTCCTTCCTTTCACCTGAGAAATCGTACAGTGGTCCAATCGGTGTAGTCATTTGGTCGGCAGTGAAATCCAGCTTGTCGAACATTTGCTTGAATAGTACATTCACTGAGCTCCCTGTATCGATGATGATGCTTCCAACTTGATAACTATTGATTATATATGTTATCACAATAAAATCATTATAAGGACTTCCCTTCAGCAACAGATCTTCGCCAGTGAAGTACATAGGCAGGTGGCCCCTAGGTTTTGAGGCAAAGGCTATAATGTACAGTTCCCCTGGTTGTTATCTCTTTCGGTTTACCCTCTGGGTTGTTCACTTTCTCTAAAGATTGTGGGCACGTGTCACATGATGTGGATGGTGTTAGAGCAGATGTGTCTGTCGGTCGTTCCCCCTATGGAAGCTTTGCCCTGCCTCTAGGTCACGACTCTAGGGCCACAAATTCTTTCAGCTTCCCCTATTTTATTAACTCTTTAATTAGGCTCTAGAGGTGTCTGTATTCCTCTGTGTCATGTCTGTGGTCTCTGTGATATTTGCAGTATTTTCTACTATCCCAGAGAAAGGCTCGAGTTCTCATCAGTGGTGCTTTCCTAAAGAATTCCTTGTCTTGAATGGCGTCTACTACTTCTATCATGGATACCGTCAATGGGGTTTCTCGAGGGACCACATGGTTATACCAGAGCTATTCATGATTCTAGGTTAATCTGTGATGGTGGGCTGTCATCTGCCTTTTGTGGTCCTCACAGCGATGGGTTAAGTTGTTGCTGGGGCAGTTTTTGTAACATGGGTGGACGATTAGTCTTTCATTCTGCCTTAGTGGTTTCCTGTTGTTTTATGGCAGTCTCTTTTTTCGTATGTGTTTGATGAGTTCAGGGGTGTTTTCATTGATAGTTATGTACTTATTGGCTATTTCCAATAACTCGGCCAGGCTCTGTGGCTTCGCAGGGTCAAGATCAAAGTGGAATATCTTCGACCATATCCCCTGTGTTAGTGTGGTATGGCCCATGCAAGGCTTCAAGTCTTTCACATCCAACATTTCCCTCTGAACCCATGCAATAAACAATCTCAAGATTTCATCAACTCATTGTTTCAGTTGCAATAAGTATCGAGCACTCTTTTGGGGTCTCATAACGCTAGCAAACTAAAGTAGAAAAAGCCTCCAAGATTCCGCAAAAAGGGTCATCATGTATGTGGGTAACCTGTCGAACCATCTTAGTGAAGATGACCTCAGCATGGTGAAGAAAAATTTGCATTTGAGAGCATCAGAGATTTTTTACAAGCATATGGAAGATTCAAATACACAAGGTGGTCGTTGGGGTTCGATCACTCTTTGTATGACTCTAGAACGAGCATCTTAAACTTCTTCTGGGGTTTAGCTCTAGAGACTTGCAGTGAGAAAGAGTTCTCCGGTTGTTGTTGTACTTCGATCCTCACCAGTCAATTCCTCTCCTCCACAAGGGCGGATCCAGTGTTTTCTTAGTATAGCACATCATGGGACTTCTCCAGTATATGGATTATTCTTCTTCTGTTATTCGCCAGCGATTCCCCTTGAGAGGGTTAGGTGCCCCTTGCTGGGTCATCTCTCTTCCTAGAATTAGGACCGCGCCAAGGGCAGTTATTGTTTTGTATACCTCTGCAAACTATGTTGACATTTGGTTAGTGATTTGGGTCCTCAAGTCTTGCAAGCCTTATTGGAAGAATTCTTACATGAACTTCCTAATGCATGCTGCTTCTACCATATTTCTCTGCTTAGATTCTCCCAGCTGTTATTGCTTAGCTCATCTTCTTGTGAATGACATGTTTCCACACTCATCATACCTTAAATGATGTTGTATCCAATAATATCTGAGAAACACACTCAAGTTATAGAACATT
>NW_018165317.1:380319-400603 GCF_001263595.1 Phalaenopsis equestris | reverse complement strand
AGGGAAAGATAGGAGAAAGTACAGTAGAGAACAGTGAGAATATGTAGCCCCTTATTCATGATGAACCTCGTATTCATAGGAATATGCCCCAGTCTTAGATAATTACTGATCAGTTATCTTATCATTAACTTTTAGAGAGATCCCTTAGTAATTACAAAGATATTTGAATATAATAAGAATATTTGATTGATTTGGTCAGTTAAAAATTCGCAGACCGCTTACCAACGTTGATCCCGTTGGTACTTGATCTGAGACACGATCGACATCCTATGGGGAATCCTTTAGCATTCTCTTCCGACCTTGCTTCCGATCGCTTGATCCAAGCATCTTCTTCTCTAGCATTAAATACGTCGTCCATTAACAAGCATGTCTGATCGGTCATCCCTTCCTCCCGAGCCGTTTGTTTTCCTTAATTCATACTGATATATTTTTCATATACAAAAATTAACCACAAAACCTATAACATGATCAAATATGAAAAAGAATTTCTTACAGTCCTAACCATCACCTAATCCAAAAACTTGGAAAGATTGAAATACAAGTTATGAAAAGGAGCTGAGGAAGTTGGGTGGAGTCGTTATGCGCGTTTTGACCCTTTGCCCTTTTGGTTGTAACAACTACATTCTTTGCTTCCTTTGTTGATCTAATTTTTTTAGGGAGAGGTAATCTATTATATATATATATATATATATGATATATATATATATATATATATATATATGATGTTGACAAAGTCAATTATGGAATATCATAATTAGGATTATTCCTTTATTTTATGTTTTCTTAGATGTTGACATGCAATGATATGTCTGTAAGCATGAGCCAAGCTTGACCTCACTCGTTTGCAGTCACTATGTAGGGAGAAAATATTGCGTCCAGAATCCAGACATAAAGTTATGTTCGGACAACGGAGGCGATACACTAGATAGAGCAGAGGAGAAAAAAAACCTCTGGTGTATCGTGTTTGTAGTCCGGACGTAACTTACGTCCAGACTCCATATGCAATATTTTTTCTTACCTAGGACATATAATAAACTCACCTATGATATTTCATCTAATTATCTTATTTTGTGTGAAGTATTTTTTTTCTATTATTTTATTTTATTATTTTTCTTATGAACAGAATATTCGAAGTACATGGAAGATGGTAAATCACCACGGGCGCATAATAATTTGCCAAGTTTGAGCATAAACTTTATGGAGAATTTACATAAATATCACCCAACTCTTTTGTATATTTGTGTGTGTGTGTGTGAGCTCGCGCACGGGGCTTGCTTGGCTTGTTGGTGACTAAGTCACTGTAAGTTACCTCACGTCAAGGGTTCGATCTCACCGTGGCGCGGGGGGTCTGGAATATTAGGCACATGGTGTAGACATCCTATCATAGATGCCCAAGCACAAACAGTATTTGGGGCCCACCAGACTCAAATATTGTTTCCTTTTAAATATAAAATTGATTTTCAGACATTTACAAATGATGGAATAAACATATTTTAGATATAATATTTAAAATAAAATATTCAAGCCTCTAACAGAAGAATGCCGACGCTTGCCATGAATGCAAATGATTTTGACTGCTTAGTAATAATTAATCATAAAGTTAGCCGGCATCATGAATGCAAATGATATTGGACTGCTTAATAATGAGTCATATAAAGGTGTCCGGCATATATTAGTGGAGAGGTTAGCCGTTCAATTTCTAGACCGTTGAGAAATGGGACATTTACATGCACGCCACACAATTCTTATAGATTTACATATCTAACACTTCAGCTTTCATATTTACGTGCATTACGCTTAAAATTTTTAGATCACATCAAGAGTATCACTCATTGAAGAGAAATACTCGTTTTCATGCATAAATTTTTAAAATCAAAGTGATGCAATTTATAAACGTAAATATGAAATTTTAGATTTTAAAGTTGTAAATACATATGAATTGTGTGGTATGTATGTAAATATCTCCTCTGCTGCTTTTCTTTTATCTGTTTATGTGTTGTTGGATTCATGTGCAAGGCCAAGATGTTTATTCATGACTCTATCGTTGTGAATCTTCCTTCACATAACATGAATGTTGTTATTTGAAGTATTTTTATTCTAAGTATGATGAAATAATTAAATAAATAGCCACAAGAATTGAATAAAATTATAATTTTTTTATTAATATTTGACAATAGAAAAGTTGTCAAACACAACTTGTGTGATTAGAAATCAAATTTCATTTTAAATTTAAATTTAATAATTAAAATATTAAGAAATAGCTTGATAACTAAATGTTGAGAAATTATGGCGAAGAAAAACAGGAATCGACACAAATCCAGAAGAACACACAGAGATTTAAGAAGAACACACAGAGATTTAACGAGGTTCGGCAAAGATGTCTACGTCCTCGGGAGCAGAGCGGCGGCTTTTTTTCAATTCCAGAAAAGAGTACATAATAGAATGTCAGACCCCTTAGGGTACAATAAAGCCTATATATATAGCCCATGAGTACAATATGTAATTACAAAATTACCCTTGTACCGTACCGTGGGGCGTTGCCCCCGCACCCCCAACCTACGTAACGAAACTCCCCCGATTGGACAAACTCTTCTGCTCCGCTTTGTTACAGGTATATGAGTCATATCTAACAAATCTCCACCTTAGCAAATATCCAACCCCTTATGAGAAGTACATCATGGAGTTTCTTACACACTGAAGTGGGTTGAGCACCATGTTTCTCTAGCAACTTTGAACATTCAACAAGTCCAAGCAATGCAAAAGCAATTCCAAGCAATGCAAGAACTTGTTGATAGTAACTAGCTTGGTCAACATATCGGCTGCATTTTCATCAGTATGAACCTTCTGCAACAGTATCTCACCAGAGGCAATCAATTCTCTGATCTTATGATACCTAACATCAATATGCTTGGTTCTCACATGGTACCCCTGATTCTTAGCCAGATAAATAGCACTATGACTGTCAGAATGCAACTAAAGTCCACCTTTCTCAACGCCCTGTTCCTTTACTAGCCCAACAAGTCATTAGGCTTCTTTTGCAGCTTCAGCTACTGTCACGTACTCAGCTTCAGTTGTAAATAATGTCACAATAGACTGAATTGTTGATTTCCAACATATACGTCCTCCACCAAGAGTAAACACATACCCATTTGTAGACCTTTTGTCATCCAAATCACATGCATAGTCTGAATCAACGTACTCCACAACTGAAGTATCAACGCTGCTGATGAGAAGTGAACAAGAGACCAAGTCTTCATAACTCAATCTGTCAAGAGACCTTATATTGGTGTGTCTCTGTCTGTCTCTAGCTAGATTATAATTTTGCAGATCATCTTCATCTGGAATGGAATCACCAGGTCACCAGGTGTTGGATTTGATCCTTCAACTCTCTCAGTTGTTTTTGGATAATGTTCTAAATCCATCTCCACTGCATCTAAATTAGAATTGTTCCCTTGCACCTTGTCTTTATTCTGCTGCAACATGGACTATTCATAAAAAATTGCATCTCTACTAAAATTGCATCTCTACTGATCACTCATCTCTACTGATCACTATCTTCTTTGTAATCGGATCTCAAAACTTGTATCCTTTCACACATTTCTTGTAGCCCATAAAGATGCAATTCTTGGATTTTGCATCAAGTTTTGATTTTTCATCTCCTGGTACATGCACATAAGTAGGACAACCAAAAATTCGTAAATGATCGAAATTAATTGGATTACCTATCCATATCTCCTCTGCAACCTTGCCACCTAATGATGACTGAGGTGATCTATTGATGAGATAACATGTCATATTCACAGCCTCTGCCCCGAATCTCTTAGAAAGCTTTGCATTCAGTCTCAAGCATCTTGCCCTTTCAGTTAATGACATGTTCATCATTTCTTCCACACCATTCTGTCGTGGTGTCTTGTGCACTGAAAATGCCTCAGAATCCCATGCTCTTCATAGAATTTCTGAAACTGTAAATTCATGTACTCCGTGTTAATATCATATCTCAATTACTTGATCTTTCTGCCAGTTTGGTTCTCCACCTCAGCTTTACACAACTTAAATTTAGAGAAAATTTCATATTTCTGTTTCAAGAAATACACCCAAACTTTCCTGGAGAAATCATCAATAAATGTAACAAAATACTGAGATCCTCCCAATGACTGAGATCCTCCCAATGACGGATCCTCCCAATGACGATTCTCTGGTAGGGTCCCATACATCAGAATGCACATAATCAAGAATCCCTTCAGTTTTGTGATTTCCAGTCATAAAACTGACCCTAGTATGTTTTCCAAGAACATATAACTTACAAAGATCGAGCTTGCAGCTTTTAACACCATGCAACATGTTTCTTCTATGCAATTCAGCCATCACACGTTCACTAAGATGACCTAATCGCATATGTCATAGCTTTGTATTATCATCATCTGACTCCACAAAATGAACTCCACCTATAACTATTCTCTCTAACAGTTTGTAGATATTACCTACAGTTAACTTTCCTTTCATCACAGTCAGTGCACCCTTAACAATTCTGATGATTTTCCTATCCTCGTCTACCTTAGGAATAAAACCATTTATATGTAAAGTGCCCATGGAAATCAAATTCTTCTTCAGATCTGTAATATGTTTGACATCACATAATGTTCTAACAAGTTCATCATACATTTAAATTCTGACTTCACCAATACCAATAATATTGCAGCATTTATCATCACCTAAATAAACTGAGCCAAAATTAGTTAACATGTATGAAGTAACCCACTATATGTTATGTGTTATGTAATAAGAGCACCCTGAATCAAGAATCCATGCATCCATGAACTGAGTTGATAAAACTGAAAATATATCACTATCACTGCAATCTTAATTGTCACTCTGCACCACATTCACAAAATTCGATGATGCATCACATTTCTCCTCAGTCTGCTTCTTGAGATTTGGACAATCTCTCTTCATATGACCCGACTTCTTGCACTTGTAGAAATGAATTGTCTTTTTGTTTTTGGACTTTAATATGAAATCTCGCCTTCCAGAATCCTCATTCTCTTTCTTCCTTCCACGATCTTGATTATCCTTCACATATAAATTGTCGCCATGAGTGCTTTTCCTTGCATTCTGCTTTCGCTGGTTGTGAGCCAACAATATTGCAGTAATCTCATCAACTTTGATATTTTATTTCTCATATGTAAGAGTAGTCACCATATATTAATAGGAAGAAGGCAGTGAACACAACAGAATCGTTGTTTGGTCTTCATCCTTAATACTCACATCAAGTCATGATAAATCTGTGATTATTTGATTGAAACCAATCACGTGTTGTGCTAGATTAGAGTCTTCTTGCATATTCAACACACACAACTTTTGCATTAGATACAATTTATTCATCAAAGATTTCGACATAAACTGAGTTTTCAATTTCTTTCATGTCTCCCCTGGAGATTTTAGATTCATCACGTGAAACATAACTTCATTTGTCAGGCATAAACATATGGTTGTTGTAGGTCGTTGTTGCAATTCTTCTCAATCTTCATCCTTCATGACATCAGTTTTGTTGCCCACAAAGTCTTCAACATTCCTTGTTGTGCCAACAAACATTTGACCATTGTTTGCCACAATCTGAAGTTACCAGTTTCATCGAACTTCACCACCTCAAATTTGTCACCAGAAATTGCCATTTTAAATTGATCCTTCAATGAACTCTTCTGCAAATTCCTTTGCTAAAATTCCTCAACTAATTTTCTTGCTCTGTTTCTACCTTTCATGTGTCCTACTTTTTTTGCAGGAAGCAATTTCCTTCTCCACGTCTGGAATTTCCTTTCTCCACGCCTCCAGCAAAGGAAATCAAAATCCCTTCCAATTTCAAATCAAAGGAATTTTCTTCTCCAAACTTTCTTTCGGGAATTTCCTTTCCGTTCCTTCATCAAACAGCTTCCTGTGCTGAGCCCCTCCGCGGAATTCCTCGACCGAACTCCATGCCGCGATTCCTGCTAAAAATCGCGAACTATGAGAGTCTTGATTCCTCTGTCGCGATCGCGCGAACCCGCGAACCCTCGCCTCTGCTGAAGAAGCGTGAACCGATCACCTGTCGTCGAAGCCCGTCCGATTGCTTGTTAACCCGAGCATTGAAGCCCATCGTCTGGCTGCGATGTCGAACCGTCGAAGCCTGCTTCATCTTCCTCTAGGCCGAAATCTGAACTACCGCCAACCTCGCTGAAATCCTTTGTCGAATTTCCACCGAACCGTCGAAATCTTTGCCTTCGAAGCCATCGCCGAACTGCTCTGTCGAAGCCCTAGCCGCAGCCCTGGCAGAATCCCTGTTTGCGCCAAAATTATTTATTTCTACTTTAGAACCTCGCTCTGATACCACTTGTTGAGAAATTAAGGCGAAGAAAAAAAACAAGAATTAGGCGAAGAAAAACAAGAATTGACACAAATCCAGAAGAACACAGAAATTTAACGAGGTTTGACAAAGATGTTTACGTACTCGGGAGCAGAACAACGGTTTTCTTTCAATTCCGAAAAAGAGTACAAAATAGAATATCAGACACCTTAGGGTTACAATAGAGCATATATATATAGCCCTGGAGTACAATATGTAATTACAAAATTACCCATATATCGTACCACGGGGCGTTGCCCCTGCACCCTCAACCCACGTAACCCCAATTAGATAGATTCTTCCACCCGCTCCGCTTCGTTCCAGCATATGTCCCTTATTTGATATATGAGTCATACCTAACACTAAAGGATATAATTAATAAATCATGAAGCAAAAGTAAGACTATTAATTAAATATTTATCAACTTCGACAAATAATCTATCGTAATGTTTCGTAGTTAGCTATTAATATAGCACACATAATTTACTAGACTCGCTTATAATATGATAATGGCTGAAATTCAATAAATAAATAAAAATTTTGAAATTCAAATGATGAGTAAATTTGGGTCAAATTTCATAATTAATTTCGAATGAAATGCTGTTCCCTTTGGTGCAATGATCCACTTCAATCACTTTCTAGTGACAAGTGATGCTTATTGTGCAAACAATTGTTCTTGTTTCTTGTTGTGTACCAAGGAAATGAACATTGGTTTAATTTTTATTTGCAAAGAAGTTTATTCCAGCTAAAAGGCCAAGACCATATTTGTAAAATTCTTCAACTATGGGAAATCCTGATGCAATTTTTAAATATATGAGGAGAATTAGACAAATATTTGGAAGGTAAGTAGAAAATAAAAGACAAATTTGAACAAGGAAAGAGGAGAATTAAATGAATGTTGTCCGATTAGCAGAACTGGAGAAGTCGCATTTGGAAACCTTTTTTATTCGAGTGTTTCGCGGATGGGGGGTCGCATTCGGTCGAGCGCTGAAACAGAAGAGGGAGAGGGCATTTTACAGTTGGAGCTCCGTTGCGAGGTGCCAAAGATGTCGTTGCCCCTTCGGATTTCTGGAAATCCCACGCCCTTATCCTCATATATACTCCTTGCCACTCTCCTTTGTCATATGTGTCTTTGGGGTTGAAACTCGGTTCTGCTCCCCTCCCCCTGTTGTCGGCGCCGTCGATTTGCTGTCTACCTTTGGTGAAATTTTCTCTTTTATGGATTCTTTTTTGTGTTGTTTATTAGCTGGCTACCTCTATGTTTCACTTTATTTCTTTTATGAAAATTTGTGAATTCTTGTTCTGTATCTGTATCAATTGATGTTTGATGGTTGATTAGCATGATATTTCCCATACATATGTGTAGATGAACAGTAAAAGCTATGGAATGAAAAACATATGAGCATTGTGCTTTTGTTTCTTTAAAATTTTTTGTGAACTTGTTCTACATATGTTTTCACTAATGTTAATTGGTTAATTTGCTTGCACTTGCATCCTATACAGAGTTGAGTAACATTTTGAGGGAAGAACGTTGAGTATTGCTTCTTCTTTTTAGTATATGAGATAGTTTTATAAATGACATTGCATATATGTTGATGTAAAGTTGAAGTTCTCATGACAGACAATTTAGCAGCATATATATCTATCCTGATCAACTAATAGAAAATATGGCGTAAAATATTTATGATCATTGTTCATCTGTTTCTTTTAGTATATATGAGAAATTTACAAGTGGAATTGCACATGCTTTCGTGAAAAGTTGCAGTTTACATAATAGAAAAGCTAGCATCATCTATACATATTATGACCAACCAATAGAAGTTATGGAATGAAATATATATATATATATATATATATATATTATATATATATATATATATAAGCATTATTCATATGTTTCTTACAGTTTTTTCTTACCTTTATAAATAGAATTACATATGCTTTGATGCAAAGTTGAATTTTGAATGATAGATAAATTAACAACATTATCCTTATCATAATCAACTAATAGAAGATATGAAATGAAATATATATGAGCAATGTACATTTGTTTCTTTAGAAATTCTTTGTGGACTTCTACTACATATGCATGCATTGGTTTTAGTTGGTCGATTCACTTGCTACTGCCTCATCTTCAGTGTAGAGTAACATTTTGGGGGGAGAATGTTGAGCATTGCTTCCTTTTTAAATTTTTCTAAGACTTTTATAAATGGAACTTCATATAATTTGATGCACATTTGAAGTTTGCAAGATAAATAAGTTAGCAACATTCTTACATATGCTGATCAATCGATAGAAGCAATAGAATGAAATATATATGAGCATTATTCATCTGTTTATTTCATATTTTATTTTTGTTTTTTTTTTCATGGCTATATAAGCACTGTTTTACAGTTTCTCTGATAAATTTTGTTGGTCAAATTACTTGTTCATGTCTCCTCCTTAGCATAGAGTAATATTTTGGAGGGAGAATGTTGAGCAATGCTTCATTTTCCAATTTTTCTTAGACTTTTATAAATATAATTGCATATGTTTTACTGCACAGTTGAAGCTTGCGTGTAAGATAAGTTAGCAGCATCTTTTCTTGTTCTGACCAATCAATAGAAGTAATGATATATATATATATATATATATATATATGAGAATTGTTCAACTGTGCAAGTAGAATTTTTTTTCCTTGGCTACATAAGCACTGGTTTTTTTTTTTTTGAGAAATTTTATTGGTTGAATTGCTTGCTCTTGCCTCCTCCTCGGTGTAGAGTAATATTAGCACAACTTTTTTTTTTTTTGTTTTTCAGAAACTTTATAAATAAAATTGCATATGTTGTGCTGCATAGTTGAAGCTTGCATGATAGATAAGTTGGGAGTAATTTTTTTCTATTCTAATCAATCAGTAGAAGCAATGAAATGAAATGTATAAGTAAAATTTCTTTTGATTATTTTTTTTCCTTGGCTACATAAGTACGTTTTCAGTAATTTTGTTGGTCAATTTCTTGCTCTCGCCACCACCTTAGCGTACAATAACATTTTGGGGAAGAAATAATGAGCATTGTTTTCTTTTTTTTAGATGTCATGCACATAGAAAAAAAAAATTATTTGATAACATCTTCAACACGGTTATGGATGTTAGCACAAAAATGAAGGATAATGTGAATGTGAGACTTGATTTGAAGGAGGCATGCAAAAGGCAGGATATGGAAATATAAGAAACTATTACTGGTAAGCTCATTAATCCCAAAGCAAGATATTCTCTAACTTTGTCTCAGTGAAGAAATATTTGTGAATGGATCCAGCCACTAAAATTCCCATGTGGATATGCTTTGAATTTGAGTCATTGTGTTGATGTGAGTGCTGGAAAAATATTTGGTATGAAAAATCACGACAGCCATATATTTCTACAAAATTTGATGCAACCACGTATAGTTGTTTGCCAAGTAAAGTCCTCAATTCATCGATTGAAATCAGTGTGTTTTTCAGGAAACTTTGTGCAACGTGTTTGAAACTTGATGGTGTATGTCAGTTGGAAGTAAACATTCATTTAACACTTTGAAAGCTTGAGAGAATACTTTCGCCTAGTTTCTTTGACATGATGGAGCATCTGTCGCTATATTTACCCGACGTGCCATTAATTTGAGCTCTGGTACAATATCGTTGGATGTATCCATTTAAGAAACAATTACTTTTAGACTAGGTAGTTAATCACTCATTTATAAAGAAGATTGCCAATATTTGCTAAGCAATATTTATTTTTTAGATTTTTGAATAAACTGAAAAGAACTATGAAGAATAAGGCCCGACTAAAAGGGTCGATATGTGAAGCATATATACTGCAGGAGACAACGACATTCTACTCCTACTTTTTTGCACAAGAGGAATCCATTCAAAACTCATCGGGTTAGGTGTCACCATCGACGAAGGGTCAATATGTGCAGCATATATGCTGCAGGAGGCAACGACATTCTGCTCCTACAATTTTGCGGAAGAGAAATCTATTTAAAACTCATTGGTTTAGGTGCCACCATCGACCCTTTCTGTTTTCCAATAATTGGGTGAAACATTGGGAAGGTGCACATCACTTTACCTTAATGATCAAGAATTTCAAACAATGATACTTTATGTTCTTCTCAATTGCAACAAAGTACACCCCTTTATTGAGTAAGACATTTTTTTATTGCATATTTTTTGCTAAAAAAATGTCATGATTGGCTATTCAAATGATATTTCAATATGTGAATAATTTATTTGTGGATTCATTAAATTTAGTTGAAAACAATGACACCACCAAAGAAATTGAGAATAACTTCCCAAAGTGGTTTACAACATATGTGAGTTAAAATTGACATATTCATTTCTTATGCGGCATGAGACTTTTCATTAAGAGAGGACTTCTTATGTATATGTTAATAGATTTATGATTGGAGAAATGGGGTGACAGATCAATGGTTGATAGATCTTGCTTGAGGACCTATGCGCATCTTGAAAATAAGGCAAATTTATGATGTAAATGGGTGTAGGTTTCATACGAGATTCTGGTCCGAAGGAAAAAAAAGTCTTGTAATTCTGACATTTGTGTCAAAGTAAATAATAAATCAGATGACGAGATAAACTATCATGGGATTCTGAAAGAAGTTGTTGAACTATCTTACCCATGCTCTATTAGAGGAAAGGTATTCTTATTCAGTTGTACTTGGTTTGATCTTGTTATTAGTCATGAAACAGGGGTAAACCAACCATATAATATCACAAAAGTGAAATTAAACATACGGAATGCTAAATTTGATCATTTCATTCTAGCACGACAAGCGAGTAATGCTTACTATCTTCGATATCCACATAGAGCAACAGATAACATTGACTATGTGGTCGTCATTTCAAGTAAACTAAGAACAACCATTAAAATTTAGAATAACTTTGAACATGCCCATCAAGGAACTGAAATGACATGTTTTTGTTTTCTACTTGATGCAATCAATGAAGAACTCAATCTAGATGTTGTTAGTTGCGAATAAGAAGAAATTAACCTCGGTGATGAATTCGACTCTAACGCGCTTGAAGATGAGATCATGACTGCAACTTCTAGTCACTCTTCATATGATGTTGAGTAAGATGAGTAAGTGACTTTTAATATTTGAAGCTTTAGTCTCATAAGTCCGTGTATTGGGCTTTTCATTGAATTTTGTATTTCAATTTATTCTGTACTTTTGTGTTTTTTATTTTTGTAGTTGTATCTTGCAATTTACAGTTTCATGTTTTATGTTTATAATTGTGAATTGTTATATCTTCAAGTGATTGCAAAATATGTTGTTATGTGCAGTAATTAATTAATTTTCTTCTCTTTGTTGTAGATGTCGAGATTGGACTCCCTAAAAGAATTAAACATAATATATTTTAAAAAATATTAAAAATAATTATTTCACATAGAATATTTTAAAAAATAATTATCATTACTACCATCAATTACACATCATTCATTTTTATCATTGTGGTCATTGCTTTGCAACACTAAGCAAACTTCAACGTATTTCATAAGTAAATTTTTTTTATTGGATAAAAATAAATATGTATATTATAAAATTTTAAATATTTTTATTTAAAATAAAAATAATGAGATTAATTATGATTTGATTATAATTAAAATTATTTATCTCAAAAATAAATAATTTAAAAAATAAGCATAACCCGGATAATCTAAGAAAAATGACGGTTAAAATTACTCCACGTGTCAACTGACAATTGAGCAGTTGGCCGGCGGCAAGTCTTATGAAGGTTTTTCCAACCGCTTTATACCGTATCCACAGCGTTAATTTAATTTCTAGGAGTCCCGTTTGTGAACAAATATTACCTAGTGACAGAAAAATTAAAAAAATTCCTTTTAGTACAAGAGAAATTTTTTCTCGTATTATTTTGCATTATTCAGTTGTTATTGTGATGATATTCTTGTATTATTATGTTCTGAAAATATTTCTGGTGTTATAATAACACAATAACATCTAAATAAAGCGGAATAACATGGGAGGAATATTCCCCTGTGTTACCGGGCTGAATCACAAGAAAACGAGATTTTTTTTTTCTGTCAGCTCCACGTGGAGGTGATTCATTGAATTCCGAATATATCTCTACATCCGGAGTCCGGATGCAATAATTTTTCCCCACTGGTAAGGTTGGAAAGATTTGGTGCAATATTTATTTATATAATTTAATAAATTCAAATAAAATTTTATGAAATTATCATATAAATAAATGTGGCTGAATATCCACATGTTGGTTATGTAACAAATGAGCATGCACATTAAATAATTGCTATACATCACTTTTTTTTTTTATTTTTAGTATATATACTTTAAAAATTACTTATTTTATCAAGGATACATGGATGATAAAAATATTAACTAAACAAATAGCTATATAATTTAAATATTTTTAGCTAATGTCTAATTATTAAAATTATTTGATAATTATATCAAATTCGATTAAAATTTATAAATCTTATTATTTTAGTTTCATTTACGTCATTAACCATTTGCATAAATGATATCAGACTATGAGATGATATCAAGACAACCGTCATGTTGGCTCATGAACTTAAACAATCAACTTTTCATAAAGAGCAACGAACCAATTGTTGTGGGAGGCTTAATGAATATCAGTAATATGATCAAGTGAGTTGATGTGACACACTTTGATAGCTTTCCAGGCAACATGATCACATATCAAATGATGGTCAATTTCAATATGTTTGATTCTAGCATGAAATATTTAATTGTTGGCAAGAGAAATGACAAATATGTTATCACAAGAGTATGTTAAGTAATTTATAGAATTGTTATTCAGATTTGTCAATCATAGGAAAGTTTCAACAAAAGCTAAAAAATCATCTATAAGTGAAACATAATATTGCTAAACTTGCAACAAGGGTTGGAGAATGGCCGCATACAACAGTATGAATTAGTCCTAAAGATTTGTATAGTCGTTGTTTGGATTTTGAAAAAAGAAAATTTATGGCCTTTAGCCAAACTACAAGTATTATCACAGACGAAAATTTTAGAAAGGATACATGAAATTTTTTTGTTGCTATTTTTTTATGGCAAAAAATGAGAAATTTGTGTTGATGGCAAAGCTTTTTATGTCAAAGAGAATCAATTAATCAGTGGCTGAGAGGGTTGCAAGAGGATGCAAAGATTTGATGGTGGAGATAATGTGAAGTCTATTAGCGCTAGGGGCATTGAGGAAAGTTTAGTCGAAGTTCACATCCATTATGGAGTTGTGAATTTTGTAAGAGAATAGAACATTTGTTATTAGAGGTGAGCTTGTTTACGGATAAGAGATGTAAGAGATGTTTGGTGTGTAGATGAAATTTTGGTTGATGTGTTAAATTGATGAGAAGTAACTTATATTTTGGGTTTGGAAGTAAACCGTAAGGTGGTGTAGTAATGGAGATAGTCCTTTATACAAAATAATACTAAGAAATCAAAATAAAGTTTAGTTATATTTAATATGTTTGGAAACTAATTTGGTAGGTTCAATTTTTTGAATTTTATGAAGTTTGTTAAGCTAATTGGTAAATAAAATCATTCAAACCGACCATAAACACACTTCTATGTTAAGATATTGAGTTGTTTTATTTGAGCTAACCATCCCATTTTTGTTTGATTGTAATTTGTTAATTATTTTTTTTGCTTAAATCATGATGAGAAATAACTTTTTGTAATCATATCTACTTGAATATGATAGTGATAAAAAAGTTTATCATAAAGTATGAAGTTACTTCCATTTGTGCTATCATTTTATTACTTTGTGGGACAAAAACCAACCAAAAATAAGAATGACAAATTGGATGAAGAAATAGTCCTATGATTTTTCCTATTTTTTTCAAGATTTATTCGATAAAAGTTTAGGAAATAGCTTTAAAAACTCCAACAGTAAAAGAGAAGGCACATTCCATCTCTAGTGTGTCTACTCCCATAAAAATGATATAGCTATAATGTTCATCTTGTTTACCCTCTGCCATTACTAGCTATACAAAAAAAACCTTAACCTTAAGAAAAGAACTAAAATTTCCTTTGCAAATGATAATTTTTGGTAGACTTTTTAAAATAAATAATTTATCACCTTTTTGTTAAATAATTTTAAGCAATTATGTCAAAATCATAAGCATGTGATATGAAGAAATTTATAGTTGATATGATGACTATAAAGAGACCGACTGAATTGTAATCATAATATTGATAGTCTAAATATGATATGTTTGATTAGTAGATAAATGCATCACCAATAGCCACGACACCAGCACAACCAACTTTGCTTCGTTGTCGCTTGTTCGACCTAGGCATGGTTTGGGCAAGTCAACTGAAGAAGCCCAAAGGTTGGATTACTGTATATGTTCAATCAATTTTTTATTAATCTAGGGCGAAGTTTTGAGCATCTTTTATTGACTAAAATGAAAAATATTCTAATACAATTTAATATGAAGATTAGGGGTGTGCATTTCGTCGGTTTGGATGGATCGGTTTTAAAATTTGTTAAACCGATTTGAACCGTACTTTGAAATCAGAACAATCGAACATAACAAAATTTTGACAAAATCGAAATAGTCACACCAAGTTTAATTTAGTTTGAACGGTTCGATTTACATAAACCATATATATGTATATGTATATATATATATATATATATATATATATATATATATATATATATATGACATATAAAAAATAAAAAATATTGTCCAAAAAAACTCTTTATTCATTTTAAAAATAGAACATATCAAACAATTGTCCTTAAGCGGCCTAAAAATATTCGTTAAGTAAATTTCAGTCATCAGTTAGTTCTGTTGAATATTTGTTAGAACCGAACCGAGAACCTAAAATCAAATATCATCCTTTTAACAACCGAAATCCAAGCTTTTAATTCAATACCGAACCAAATTATTAAATTGGTTCGGTTTGATTCGTTTATGTTTGCTGGAAAAAACCAAATATTGCTCACCCCTAATAAAAATTGAGGGTGCGTTTGCGGCAGCATGTGCGTTTTAGGATAAGCGGTTTATCCCGAAACGCGGCCCGCTGTACCGTTTGGGGTTGACCCGCATTTTCGGATAAGCGAGCAAAACGCGCGATCCAAACGGTACCGTGGTGTTTTCAAAAACGACGCCGCACTTATAAGCTACCCCAAACGGGCCCCGAAACACTTCATTTAAACATGTAAATAACCCTACAATCTCTTTATTATTTTACAATATGAAGTGAATATGTCAGGACATATAATTTTGAAGGCAATTTCATTGTTCTCTGCCTATGTCGCCTCCTCCTATAACTATCTTAAGAAAGCCTCCAACTATATTTACTTAAATTAAGACCCATACATGATATAAATATATAAAATTTATTTTTTTTCAACTATAATAAACATAAAAGAAAAAATAAGATGAAATATGCATAATAGAAATTAATAAATTAACTATATAACAGATGAACAAATCAACATTATTTTGGGGATGAACAAATCAACATTATTTTGGGGGGCTCGAGGACTGAAAAATAAAAAATAAAAATAAGGAGTTGGGGGCAGAGTTGATGTATATCTTCTTAGATTCATATGGCCCATGAGCCCATCAAATTTCCACCTTAAATTTTGTTTATTTATATGTAGGAGCATTAAGTGGGCTGAAATTTAGAGACAAATATTAAAAATATATGAAGTAATAAATATATAACTATTTATAAAAACTTAATATATATTGTTGAATCCTAACTTGTTATTTTGTGAGCAAGTCTCAAGAGAATTGAATTAAACCCTATTGGAAAGAGAGGAGTGGGGCATGCCTTTTTATTTCTCTTGGGATCGCCTATTTAAAAAGATATAATTAGTACAATTAAGGGAGGTGGGAATCAATATGACAACCATCTCTAAATAGAATCAATGCATATAATTTGAATTAATAACCATCAAGATATTGACAAAAATAACAAATTACAGTGACTTATGAGCTTTAATGTTGTCGGTCAGCAGACGACCGATCGTATCTGTTGGCCGAATGGAATATGCCTCTGCCTAGAGGAGGTCATCAATTGTTGTAAATAAGTTTGGTCTCCTTGACAAGAAGTCTGATCAGTTGGTGTTGGCCAACTTTTTGAAAAAATAAAAATTTTAATTTATTTAGAAGATATGTAATTTTAATTTTGGAAGATGAGTCGAATAGATCTCATACTTTTGATAGTTTAAATAGTTAAGCACAATACTAGAAGTAATATGACACCCCAAGAGATAAGCATTTCATTTTTTAGTGAGTTAAGTCATTCAAATTAAGAAATTTATGACATCTATTTGGTCTGCAAAACTTTGTGTGTTATTTTGATAGTTCCCCTATCTAATATGTAAGGATTGGGCAAAGTTTATTTTATTTGGGTTTTAGTTTTATATAAAGGCAAGCTCCTATAGTTAATTACATCTTAGGCAATTGAAATCACCTAAGAAAACTCTCAATTAAGATCAATTGTTTCGTCTTAAAAAATTCAAAGTTTAGCGTCCACAGTCACTTATAGGAAAATTTAAGTAGGAGGGAAAGGACCAAATATGAACAGTTATCATAGGAGTCAAAGGAGCAAGAAGTAGGGGATGTCACAGAACTTGAGGCGAACCTCAATGACTTCTCAAACTATCATATTGTTTGGTTTTACATCTTAGAAGTGTAGTTATTTAACTTTTACTCTTGCCATTTATTTAAAAAGTAGGACTTATATTTGCATGACACAGTCATACAAATGACCTAGGAAGATATGAGGGTTTACATCATACCGAACGAACAACCTCAGAATCCTAAAAAGAGTTAGGACTTATATATTGCACAGCTCGATTGTGCAAAAACCTAAATATAAAGTGAGAATTTACGTTGTACCAAACAAACAACCTTGAAGCCATAAGGGTTTATGTTATTCAATATTAAATGTTTAGCTGAAATAGACATGCTTCATTATTTAGTATTGATCGTCATCTGAAGTAGTCTTTTGTTCTCTTGCAACCTCGTCCTACTTCCCGGGCAACTAGCTTCAAGCTCCTTGCTTGTAATAGTTATGGGTTTAAAGTTTATGATTGAACTCATAATTATAGTTGGATCTCGAGGGTTGTTGTAATGTTCCCCCTAAACAGGTGTCTTATTGTTCTCTATCATAGAGGCTTTTACATGTATATTAAATTATGCACAAGTAAAACATGTTATAAAGTGCAATAAAGAAAACAAAGTGCAACAAAATGATAAAAATAATAGTGCGTACCTACTGCCTCTAACGTTGCTGCTGAACGGTTAACATTATAAACATAACATTTGAATATTTAAATAAAATTTAAGGAAACACAAGCAGGTGAATTAAATTAAAGAAACCCATATAGAAGATCGGGCCTAAGTGTAAGAATTTCAAGATGTGGGGTAGACTCAGAATCATCATTCCTAAAGAATTTTAAAGTCAACTATCGGCAATCTGTGTGTATAAAGCCCGAAATCGACTAAAGATTACAAACAAGACGATCAAAGGACATCAATCCTTAGCCCCAGTCAAGGTAACCGATAAGTGAACATTTCGAACGTAACAACCAGAATTTAAAGTTTGCCATGCATACAAGTAAAGTAGATCTTCACTTAGACGTTAAAACATTAGTTTCATAAGAAATATTTCCATTTAAGGGGGCCTTACGCTTATCCCGATTGCTGAGTAAAACTTGTGAATGTCAGTAGTTAGTAAAGTATGAAAGTGATACATAATTGTGAGGATTTGTGGAACTACAGAAATTCATGATATGTGATATTTATGAAGGTGATAGGATTTATGGAGTTTGTGAAAGAGTAGAGTCTTGCGGTGCTTGATGTTTAATTCTGCGGAGACCATCGAATCACTGAGAGTGTTAGAAATTTGAAGATCATGAATCATGCAGTCTCATTAAGTTCTATTGTTTATTTGTTTGTCAGACTTTCTATCATTTTATTATATATATATTTTTTAGATGTGAAATTTTCTTAATATTGAGTCCTTCTTGACACTATTTTATAAGTTGTTTATCATGTATTTTTTTGTATCGTTCCTTGTCCGTTGATATTTGCAAAACTGAATCAAAATTCAGTCTAATGGGTTTAAATCAATCGCACAATATGACAAACTTAGAACATGCTAACTTGCATTGAATTACTGAAGTCAAAATGATTTTTGTTGATTCTTCTTTATAATTCAATACTATAAAATACAAGTCTGATAACATCATCTTGACCAAAACATAGTGGCTATATCTTTCCAGAGGTTGTATTTGTTGAATCTACCTTTCTCTTCTTCTTTGTAGTATGCTCTTTCAGTCGTTGGGAGTCATGTGGGGCCAACATCACCTCCTAAGGTATGCTCCGAAATAGAAGTTCCCTTACATACACTTAGAGGCGTGCTGCTTCACAACCCCAGAGGTCGCAAACCTTCAAGATCTGAGTTAGACTAGTAACCAAACAATGCATTACTTTCATCCATCATTCTAAAAGTCATCAATAAACTTATTCGTGGGACTTTGGGGATGCAGTGTTTTGCCAAGTCGGCCCCATTTCTTTTGAGTAACAACACTAATCCGATATGCAAAAGAATCTCAACTGGTCCTCAGAAGTCGCATGGGACAACTGTTCTCAACTCCTTGCCAAACATAATATTGCATTCACTGATGAAGGAGACTGTGTTAAACGACCTTAGGAAGTCGTGGTGATCGATGTGGGGAGGAATGCAATCACATTCCTCATAAATATTAATAATTTAATGTTTGGGACACAAGCAGCTGGCAGGACATGCCACGATACCATTCTTTGATCATCCTTTTTTATGATTGATGGTATCAAGTCGATCTCATCGTGCCTGATGATCCCTGAAAGATTCCCTTCATTATCATAAGCGAAATTATAACAACATCTCTGCTGAATAGTGATCCTTCCTTTGCCCCTCATCCATCTTTGGGGCTCTGAGTATGTTTTCTTTCTCAAACTGCTTGCTCGGCCTCTGAGGCTTAAATCCAAGATGCAGTCAATTATCCTCCTTTGCTCACTCTTAGAAAATACATCCGTATGCATCTCTAATGCATCCAAAATGTTGACATATTTTCCTTGTGTTCTTTTGAAATGTTCAAAGTTCTGCCTTCAGACCATTTGAAACTTCTCCAACTCATGCTCCAAAATTATCTAAAGTTGCTTTGGTTGAACAAACAGCGGGATGTACGACTCGATATCTGGGTAATCTTCATGTCTCTGTACCACTGAAATTATGACACACTCTATTGGGGGAGCATCACACTCCATGCATCCTTCACAAGGTTTAGCCTATGTGTATTCCGACAGAGTAGGCTCCACAGCTTGCTCTATGCTAATTCAAATCAAGTTTGAAACATGTTAGAAATTTGTTTGACATGATTCGTATCTCATTTACAATGTTCAAATCTTATTTGAGGACACCTTTAAATCTAATTTTGCATCTTTTGATCGAATCTTAGGTTAAGAAAATATTTAATATTTGTACTACCAATGATCAAATATAAAATATTTTCTTACGTTAAGAAAACATTTGAATATATAATAACCTTATTTCGATTGTTGCAGTTCCCAATATCGAATTGTTGAGAAATCATTCAAAATCAACTTTTAATAAATTTATTAAAATAAATAAAAGTTAAAAAATAGAATATAATGAGACATATAAAATTAAAGTTCCAAAATTTTAACCTCTTCAAGACTTGTTTATTAATTATAAATTAATAGAGTTTACTTATTCCCTCCTCATCCAAGCATCCCCCATCTGTCTACACCAAATTAAACTTGCCCACCAGTTTTCTATGCCATATATGACCAGAGCAAAATCCTAGCTTTCCGAAGAAGCTAATGGCCCGAAGGCACTCGGCATT
>NW_018165317.1:372739-380221 GCF_001263595.1 Phalaenopsis equestris | reverse complement strand
CGGCATTCTGCCAGGCATCTCCTTGCGCGGCTCAGTCGCAGATGCAGGCGCCATAAAACCTTTCTCAGTTTTCTTCTTTTCCGACTTCTCCTCGAAGCCCTAACAATGGCAACCCCAGTTCCTCCCAAACCATGGAAAGCGGAGTACGCAAAGTCTGGAAGATCTTCCTGCAAGACCTGCAAGAATGCTATTAATAAGGACCATCTCAGGCTTGGCAAGATGGTTGTGGCCACTCAGTTTGACGGATTCATGCCTGTAAAACTCTCCACATTATGCGCTTTTTTCCCGTTAAATCGATCGTCCCCTTATAAGGATCATGTCTGATAATGCCATCCTTTTTTGTCGGGGTTTTGGATTAATCTGAACTTAGTCGCCCTTTTAATCATTTTTAATAAATCCATCAAACTTTTGTTTAGGGTTTATGTGAGGCAGTTTTCTAACTGTTATAGGGTTTAGACCGCTGCCACAAGTGCTTTGGCTGTTGCTTTCTTATTGTGTTTCAAAAACTATTGTGAGGAGAAGCTCCTTTTGGGAACAAGATCTATTAGTTTGGTATTTGCAAGAGAAGTTATTCTAATTTTTCAAAAATAAAATAAAAAAAAATTATAAAATACTTACAGCAGCTTTACAATAACCTTTACAAAAGGATACATTCCCCTAAATGGACTCTTAGTTAATTTTATAAATCTAGATTTTGGGTGTCTTTGGCTGCAAGTAGGATTTAGCAAATGTTGGATTTAGTAAATCTGTTAATCCACTCAACCCATGGATTTAATAAATACGGATTTAAGTCGAATCAAAGGCAAAATTGGAGCTACTAAATTTGAAAATTTATAAATCCACGGAACATTTGCTTTTTATCGTTTGGTTGAATTTAATAGATTCGGTGATAAATCCTATTAAAAGGCGCCACCAAACTTCTCCTTTTTAAATCCAAGGTGTTAAAATTTAAAGATTGTTTAATATGGCAACTCTTAGATCTTGTTAAATGATAGTATCCTTGGTTGTTTTTTTTAAAGTTTAGAATTTAACTGTATGTGAGAATACCTAAAGGAAATGAAAAATGAGAGGGGTTTTATTGGCATGAACTTCGGTTCAAATGGAGCTTTTAGGGATTAGGAGACATTGGAGCTTGTGCGGAAAATAGCGATCAATGAGCTTGCAACAAGACTGATATGGAGGAGCTTGCAAGAAGTGACTAAGGATATTGCAGCTAGACTGGCACATAGGAGTTCATAGGGAAACACATGACAAAGGAGATCATAACAAGAAGAAAAGTGGAGCTCGTGAGAAGTGTAAGGGAACAATGAATTAGCAACAAAAGGAGAAGCACTAAAATTTAGAAGTTGGACAAAAAGGCGATTGAATCTATAGTTAGATTTACATACACCAACAAAATGTTGATAAAGATTTACCTCAAATTCTAGTTAAATTTTAATTAAGTCTAGCCACCAAAGAGCCCCATGGAGTAGTCTAATGGTTTGTCTATCAACCTTTTTGGTTTAATGATGGTGGGTTTGATACATATCTAATGTGTGTCTATCTTGTATATTCTTAAGTTTGTGTCTAGCTCCTTTGCTAAATAGATTTTGATTTTTTCATTGGTTTGCCATTTAAAAACAAAAATGATTCATGCTTGTTGTTGTTGTCATTTCAAAGAAAGAAAAAAAGAAATTTTTGGTATATCTCGATCCAACATCTATAGATTTATCTCAATTAGATTTTTTTGATTGTCTTTATGAATCCTCATATTCCATTCTTTCAAATTTTCTCATTGGTGTTACATCTATTTGTTTCTATTGCTTTACATAACTTCTATACATTTAACCTGGGTTCTTTCCCCTAATCCCTTTAACATAATTTGAATGATTATCTTATTAGTGGTTAGTGCATCTTCTGCCTTTGTTGTGGAGGCCCAAACAACCTAAGTTTGTTTTCACATTTTTGTCTCTAATAAGTGCTACTCGAATCATTCCTTTAGTTTTGTTATTTTTAAGTCCATCCTTCATGTTCATTTTTGGTGTATTACCATAATTTTTAGGGATTATCACACATGCCACATAATTCTTATGTATAACATATCTAACACCTAAGATTTTGATATTTGCATTTATAACACTTTGTTATTATAAACCTATGCATGAAGTCGTGTATTTCAGTTTAAAAAGTTAGTTAGAGTGGTATTTTTGATGTGATATTAAAGATTTGGGTCTTATACATGAATTATTTAAGTTTAGACATTAGATAAGTAAATATATAAAACTTGTGTGGTTTGCATGTAAATACCCCTAATTTTATATTACTAGTATACCATCCCACTCTAATATATTAAACCTTACTGAAAATTATATGATTGTTAGTATTGTTAATCATTGGAAAGGTCTTACCTGCTTGAATGGTAAGAAATTTGGTGAAGCTGGAGGAAACAATACTCACTATCTATTAAGATCAAGCAACAGAGGCACGAGCTCTCAACTTTTGTCTTAAGGGAATAAGGACTTGAAAATCATGAAAGAGGAATCAAATTGAGGGCAAGGAAGCCTAATATAAAAGAGAATTTGCACCTACAAGGAATGAGCATACTTGTCAACATCGAGTAAAGCATTTGTGCACAAATCTTTGGAGTCATAACACATTGCACATAACGAAGTATAGAATATTTAATGATTTATCAATAATTGAACATTATAGTGAAAAAAAATAATGAAAATAAAAAGAATATAGTGTCACATAGTTATGCATAACAATGTTTAATCTTGGCATGTATGAAGTTCATTAAAGAATCAAACTGAAAATGACTTTTCATGGTAAATAAACATATTTTGGACGTTGAAATTGCTTCATAATCATTGCAATACATAATATTAGAGCAAATTGCAAAACATTAGAGTTAAGAATTTTATACAAGCACACAAAAAAAAAAGTCTGTAAAAATTATCAAAGAATATTTATTCTCAAAATACAATGACTTTCTTAACAAATTTCATATTAAGGAACTATTGTCATTCTTAGAATCATCATCATCATAAACTTAAGTATGTTCAACTTCTTCATACTTGTCATTTCCCGCATCATTATCCATGCTTTGTAGTTTTTTTTAATTGAACTTTTCTAAGTGTGTTCTTAAAAAATTAACTTGGTTTAAGATAAAATTGAAGGCATCTTGTTTTTTTTTCACAGTATAAGAACTATTTTTAATCATTTTGAATGGATTTTTTTTTTACTTAACATGCTTTTATTATTTGAATGTTCATTTTTTACTCTTTTTTGAGGCAAAAAAATAATTAGAATATAGAAGGGTAGGTACATACAACTAGAGTTATTAGTCTCGCCTATTGCTGGTTCTTGAAGTTAAGATTTTGTTCTATACTTTAGGCATTGGCCGCCCGAATTTATAGTTTGTACTTATGTCTTTATGGATGTGTGCTTGGCTAGAATAATTAGCCTCAATTCCTCCTTGAGACATTTTTTAGCACCAGAATAATTGTAATCTGACAAAGACTTTATCTTGTTTGTACTTTTTACTAGCTTTGTTTCAGAAAAATTTAGGCGCAATTTTTTTACGTTTTATATTGCTCTACATGTTGCCTATTTTGTATTTACTTTCGACCATACTTTTCTTGAATATCTTTGCCAAAAGCAATAGCTAGAGGTGAGAATGATCCGATTTAATATAATTCTCAAAATTTGCTCAAACATATGTAGTTTGGCTTAAAATTGGCTAGTGAATTGAGCTATGGTAATTTCAAGGAAGCTTAACTCTAATTTGAATTGAATATATTTGAAATTAGTATGTTTTATGTCTTTTTTTGAATCATTATATATGCATGGATTCATAATTATGATGCCTTATACTTATATACTTAATAAACAAATAAATATTTACTAATATTAATATTTTGAGTTGAACATAAGGTAGCTTGTTCAGTTTTTTCTCTTTGGTAAAGTTTTTTTAATCACAAAATGTATAAATGTATGCTATGATTCGTTAAATGTGTTAAGCATTAAGTGAAAAGCTACTTAGTAATTCGGTAATAACTGTGTTTAGCAGTTAGTTTGTTGATTTTATAATATCTCTTTATGATTGAACCATGAATGGCTTCTATCTTTTATTTTGAGAAATGTGTCAAAATGGTCCTCTGACCCATTGTTCAATTTTTAGCCCGTGAGTCTATAAAGTTGCAAATTTATTCCCCGGACTCTTTTAATGGGGGTTGAAACAATCCTCATGGAGGACTATTTCAGCCCATATTAAAAGAGTGCAGGGACTAACTTGACACTTTTATAGACTTTGGGACTAAAATGACGTTCAAGGACTATTTTGAAACTTTACCCCTTTTATGCTGTCACTTTATATGCTTCTCGGAAGAGATTTGCTATGGTAGAGAGTTGCTTAAGACAAAACACTATTGGAAGTCCTTTTTCTTTTTTTTCGGTAGCTATTTAATTTTGTTTGCTATTGTTTATGAGCAGCTGTGGCATCATGTTGGATGCATCTTAAAGAAAGCGAATGAAATCAAAGAGTATGTATCTCTGAAGATGGTTTCTATTTTATTTGAATTTCTTCTTTTACCTGCAACACATGCTCCTCCTCTCAATTCCGCAAGCAAAACCTTATTCCCTCTTTTTATTAGAGCCATTTACATACATAGCAGCCAATTCTTATGTATTTACATATCTAACACCTAAATTTTACTTTTTACATTTTTACACCCAAATCTTTCATATCACATAAAAAATACCACTATTTTAACTTTTAAAATGTGAAATATACATATTCATGCATAAGTAAGGTGGTTTATATGTAAACAAGTGAAGTTTAGGTACTAGATATGTGACATAGGATTTAAGCTGCATGTATGTAAATCTTCCTTTTCATTATGCAAGTCAACTGTTACTATGATGGTTTCAAAGACATTAAACAGCCTTAAGTTATTTAGATATGACCAATGATATTGATGCTAGTTTTAAATTAGAGAGTTATGAATTTTCTTCTTGACAATTTAATTAGTTGTAGCTCTTATCATTATCATCAGAATTGATGACATCGAAGGTTTAGACTTGCTTCGGTGGGAGGATCAACAAAAACTACGAAAATATGTGGAGGGTTTAACCTCAGCTACACCCAGTGCTAAGGATGTTGAAAGCATTATTGAAGTGTCGCGAACTTCTCGTGCTGCCTGCAAACGTTGCAGCGAGAAGATTATGAAAGGAATGGTTAGTATTCTTTTACTCTTGTTGCTGTGGTATTCTTATTCCAAGTTGCCTGACTTTTCTTTTAATTTTTTAATTTTTTAATTTTTAAAATTTTGAAGGTTTTCATACATACCACACAATTCCTATGTATTGACATATCTAAGATTTAAACTCTAATTTCTACATACCTGTGGCCTCACTTATGCATGAAAAGATGCATTTCACCTTTAAAAGTTAAAATGTTGGTATTTTTGGTGTGCTATGAAAGATTTGGGTGGTATGAATGTAAAAGGTGGAATTTTGTAAATACATACGAAATACGTGGTATGCATGTAAATGCCTCCATTTTTTTGGTGTCTTATGATATGAGTACAATTTAATTTTAAATGATACTGCTAGCGTCCCTGCTACAAAATATATACTTTTGAAGTTCAGTATGTCGGCGCTTAAAAGAAGAAAGTTATGTTTGGGGGTCGCCCGTAAGAAGCTGTCGGCAGCCGGAATCGAAATCCCGTCACCCGCTTCGGAAGGATTTTTTAATTTACGTATATATATATAATTTTAGAAAAATATGAAATCAAACTGACCTCATATTTTTCACAGTTTAAATGAAAGAGCACTCTACCTCAAATCCTGTATCTATCCCGAGGGATAAACACAAGACTGGAGGATAAGACTCGATCAAATAAACTAAGAAATATATGACATCCGTTTGGTCTGCGAAACCGTTTTATTTACCGACAATTTTTCCTATTTAATACAAAAAATTAAATAGAGTATTTTAGGCTGGGTTCAGAAAAGCTTCCTATAAGGGCAAACCCCTATAGTTAATTACATCTTAAATGACCGAAGTCACTTAAGAAAACTCTTGATAAAAATCAGGAAATATTTTCTTCAAAGTCAAAAGGATAGGACTTTTCAACGAGATCGGACGAAGATGTGTGAAAGGGGAAATGCTCGAATCTGGAACATTGTTGAAGAATCCAAATGAAGAGAAACTAGGTGAGGCCACAGATCCGGAGGTGAACTCTCGTGACTTCCCGGTCTATCCTATGATTTGGCTTCAGTTTTGAGAAGAAATTATTCAAGTGTTTCATCCTGTCAATTTTATTTAATTAGGGCTTATATTTACGTGACATAGTCCTCAAATCTGGAACATTGTTGAGGAATCCAAATGAAGAGAAACTAGGGGAAGCCACAGATCTTGAGGGGAACCTCAGTGACTTCCCAGTCTATCCTATGGTTTGGCTCCAATTTTAGGAAGAAAATATTAAAGTGTTTTATCCTGCCAATTTTATTTAATTAGGGCTTATATTTGCGTGACAGGGTCACTCAAATTGCCTAGAAGATATGAGGGTTTACGTCGTATCGGACGACAACCTCGGAACCTAGAACGAGTTAGGGCTCAGATCGTACGGCAGAGCTATACGAATGCCTAAAGAAAAAGGTGGAGGATTTATGTTGCGCTAGGCAAACAACCTCGAAAACCTATGGATTGTTGTTTAATTTCTAGAAAAGGGAATGGTTTTGCTGGGGAAGACATGTTCTGCTGTTGAAGATGGTCGTGCTGCCCACCGCGCTAGCTCCAAGCTCCTCGACGTGACGAGTTTAAGTTTTCTAGAGTGTCTGGTTGTAGTATCAAATCAAACGGCCCTATGGTTGTAGTCCTCTAAACATCCTATGTAAAAAAAAGGTAAACATGTTTAAAGTTATAAAATGTAAAGCGTGCAATACAAGAATGAACAGTAGCAGGTAGAAACAGAAGCAATACAACATGCTATACATGAAAGACAGTAGCAGGTAGAAACAGGACAAGTGTAACATGCTGTACATGAAAGACAGTAGCAGGTAGAAACAGGACAAGTGTAATATGCTGTACATGAAAGATAGTAGCAGATAGAAACATGACAAGTGTAACATGCTGTACATGAAAGACAGTAGCAGGTTGAAACAAGAAAATTAAGTACTGTAAAATGTAAAACAAACCTGTATGCTTGTGAAATCCGCTGTCCCTTAAGCATAACAAACCTAAATGCATCTCAAAAAGTAAATCCCGAAAGAAACGTCGTCCAGGAAACCCGAAGAAAAGCGGAGGAACTCGAGAAAATCAACGAAAGAGACTCAAGTAAAAGAAAATCCTCAAAACTCCTGGGAAAATCCCGAAAGAAAAGAAAAGTAATACGAGTGCTCCGTCCCAAAATTTCGATAAAACCAAATAAAATTCGGATGAGGCGGGACCGCAAACACTCGTATGGGACTAGGCTCAGATATATTTATTCTCGAGGA
>NW_018165317.1:323816-369552 GCF_001263595.1 Phalaenopsis equestris | reverse complement strand
CACCCTAAGGCTCGGGAAGGTCCTATAGGAATCCATTTTGGGTTTCCTCATGTCGGTTTCATCCTTCTAAGTGTTAGAAGTCGATACCGCACACGCGAAACTCCAAAAGAGGACGGAAATAGGTCGAGCTAAAACGAGGCGGGCACCACTTCTAAGGTGCTAAGATAGTCGCAGGAAGACCCCTAAGGCTAGATCCTAATTCCTACGAGAAATACTAGACCTCACGAAAATTGAGGTCAACACAGTAGTATGGCTGTCAATTTCGGTGGTTTTGGATCGTTCTCTTTTGAGATTGATCTGAAACTCGGTTATATTTTCTTTTTCATTTGGTTTTGAGTTTTCGGTCAAAACTTAATTTTTGGTAAGTTTTTGGACTATACTCTTCAGGATCATTTATAACTCTTAGATTTTAACTGAAAATTTACTAAAATTCTTGAGTAGATGTTCAAAGGTCTACAGGATTTTTATCACTGAGATGCCACCATAATTCTTCTGTATTTCATGTGTGCCCAAAGTAGATAGGTAATCTTCTTTAGTTTAAACTTGAAGCCAACTTAATCCCTAAAGTGATGAGACTATCACAACTTCTGAAACTTTTCTGATGGGACTGCAATTAATATTGAAACTGATGTTTGAAACATTTTCAAAGAGTATAATTTTAATGTGTTTTTTATTCTCCTAGAAATTCATGCTTCATTAGTTTAACATTCTAAATAACGATAATTGCATTAGCTGATGGAGTTTTTTCTTAAAAGTTCTTGTTTTCTCTCTGTAGGTCCGCATTTCAACGAAGCCTGAAGGTCAGGGATCCAAAGGTATCGCTTGGCATCATGTTAACTGTTTCAGGGAGTTATTTCCATCAGTCGATATAGAGAAAGTGTCTGGCTGGGACAACTTACCTTTGCAAGATAAAGAAACTCTGTCAACAGTATCTAAGAAGGATGCAAGTACTGCTAGAAGAGGTAACTTATGCAATGAATTATCTGGAAAGTGAAAGGTTGATTGTGTCATTTTTTTGCTATTGACGGCTCCCAAGCCCTTGATGCGAAAAGTGGAGGATTGCAATAGATAGTTGACAGCCAGCGTAAACATTTTGTCAAACATGACATTTATATGTATCTATACGTGTATTTTTTTTTTAAATTTATTAGCGCAACGTACAAAAGAGGAAGTTTTGCAACATGAAAATTCAAGGGAAAACAAGCGCAGGAAAGTTGGTGATCAGAAGATTTCAAAACATTCTGTATCTGATGGAAATGAAACAAGTGGCGCTAATAAGGATCTTGAAAGAAAACTGGAAGAGCAAAACAAGAATTTGTGGGCTATTAAAGATGAGCTTAAGAAGCAGGTTACCACTTCGGAGCTACGTGAAATGCTTGAACTTAACGAACAAGATTCAGCAGGGTCGGAACATGATCTACGAGAGCGTTGGTGAGTAATTTATTAATTTGTTTAACAACAATGTTACATAAAACAACTCAAATTACATTCTTCATTCTTGTCAGGAGATGCGCAATATAGGTGTCATTTATAGGCAAATTTTATGTTCTGAAGATGTCAATTCTGTCTAATTTTTTGATTAAGTGACGTTTGATCCATTTTGATGGCAGTTGTATTTTGAACTCGATTTGTATAACATAATATTTGTAATTCACCATTTCAGTAACACTATTCTAATCGATTGTGAGAGTTCTTAAATAATTGTGATATTTTTGGGCATATCAACGCCATCTATTTTGTGAATGAGCGATGTTTGGATTATTTCCACAATGATTGAAGAACTTTGAAATTATTTTGTGTGACATTGCATCCCTTGTCCGTCGCCTTTAATACGTGTAGCTCGAGTCAAGATGGGCAACACCTACAATAGTTCCACCTAATTAATTGGATTTTTGGTTTGTAATGCTTGATGATTCTTATGGTCGAGGGGGAGTAATAGCTAATATGAAACACTACATTATTTTTTTCTACTAGGTCTCTCACAATGACTTCTCTATTTTTGTTCCTATTTCTCTGCCACTTTAGTGATTCGTAGAATCCCTATTACCTTCTCATCATTTTGTGGATTGCTATAATTACTCTGTAATTATTATTCTATTTATTTATTTATAGAATTTTGAAATTATTTTATCATTATTATTCTTTAATTTTGTATATCTTCTATAAAAGCTCTCCTAGGATCTTATAAATACGACACAAATATTGTTGTGACATACTCAATCAATTCTCTCCAATTTTTGTCATGATATTAGAGCTTTAGTTTTTTTTTTTTTAAATTTCTAATCCTCCATTGCTACATTCTTTTCCATTTTTTTTTTTTTATAACTGCAGCGTTCATCATTGCATTGCCGTAAATGTTTTTTATTATTGCAACTTTTGATGTATTGCTGTAAATTGGTTCCATTGGTACAGCGTTTATCGTTGCATTGCTGCAGCTGTTTCAGTTTTTATTGTTTTTCTTGTGCATAGAATTTGATTTTGCTCTGCATGGACAAACAATGACAACATTCACAGACCCTTACTCTAGGGTCTCAGCTTGTCTTGAAATTGAGGGATGCAATCTAACTCTAATGGGAGACTTGCAAAACATCTTTTCAGTATGTTGGTTGAATGGAAAGAATTATTTAATGTGGTCTCGATTGGTTTGCAAGAACTTGAAGGGAAGAAAAAAATTATATCATTTATAAAGCATTTGGAATTTGCAATTGTTATGTCTAAAAATTTTCTTATAAAATTGAAAGGTTGAATGGATATGTTCAATGAGACTCTACTGCACATAATCTCATACAACGTAATCTTGCAAATAATAATTTATAAAGAGGAAGCTTGATAATATTCTAATATGTGCTAGTGTTTGTAACCACATATGAATAACTTCTATTGCTGTAATTTTCAAGAATTATGATGCAAACTTGAAATGGATGACATTTATTCTTTAGCTTGAAGGGAAGTATGAAATGGCTGCATAATTTTCTCTAGTTGGGAGTCAAATTCACCAAGAATTTTGCTCTCTTTTCTTCTTCTTTCATTGCCACCTCATTGATTTGTTTCATAATACTTGCTCATCAATCTATGAACTTTTGTAAATTATTTTGTAATTATTATATTTCCGACTTGTTGGCCTATTTATTATTGAAATTACTTTGTAATTTCTTCAGTTTGTATTTTTTCCTTCAAATCTATACTCCCTAATAATATAAGATAGTGAAATATTACTTGCATGATTTTGAAATATACAACAAATGATAAAGAATAAACCCATTAGATAAGTAGAAGAAATTAGTGTTGAAAATCTATGAAGAAAATTTGGCTAGGTCTAAGGTAACATGTACGATTTTTTTAAAATAGTTTTCTGTTTAGTATTGATTTTAACACCTTTATGCAGTACTTAACAAGAATTGATTTTTTTCATATGTTAACCTTTCTGTTTTATGCCCTTAGTTACTTTTACCTTTTTAGATGGTTTTGGTACTCTCAGGTAATTTTTATTTTATTTACACTACACTTCATGGGCATAATCAAATATTTTTAGAATACAATCATTATTCTTAGATATTTAGAAATGTTAATCTACCTGTAATTTACGATGCATGTACTACTACTCAGTGCTAAAACTTCCAGAACGTGGTTATAGTTTTGTTTAGAATGCTTACTCATTGCATTAGTATTCCATGTTAAGAATATTAACATGTATGTCAATCAGCTCTTATGTATTTATATATCTAGCATGTAAATTTCAATTTTTACACGTCACCTTATCCATATGTGAAAAGGTATATTTCACTTGATGATACTTGCCGAACTAATGTATTGCGAATTTCTTTGCTTTGGTTTTCAAGTGCCGACGGAATGCTATTTGGAGCGCTTGAGAAATGCCCATTATGCTCTGGTTCTCTGCATTATTCTGGAGGCCAATATCGCTGCCATGGCTATGTGTCGGCTGAACCTGTGCGCCGGAAGTTGAAGTGGAAAATTCCGGAAGGCACGAGTAATAAGTACCTTTTAAAGGTTAGTCTAGGGTTTGCTTGTAAATGTAAATCCACAGTTTTCTGGGTCTGATTTTAAAAGTACTCTCTATGAATAACAATTTTGCAGTGGTTTAAGTCACAAAAGACTAAAAAGCCCAACAGAGTACTACCTCCTAAATCATCTTCTAATCATCCTGGTAACATATCTAGTGGCAAGCAGTCCCAACCGTCTACTAGTGAAAAATTGGAGGATTTGAAAGTTGCTTTAATTGGAGAAATTGGGAAGGAAATGGTATATTTTTTTCCTTTGATATGTAATTTGTCTTTATTTGTTTCTGAAGCATTATAGACATGTAAATGCCGAAATTTAAGATTTTATTACGAAAATAGATGAATAATATTCCTTGTTCCGTCACTTCCTTTAAAGGTTGCTAGCAGGCTTAGGAGTTGGCGTCGCATCTATTCTTTGAAAATCTGTGCAGATTACCATTTCTAGGATGTTATACCTACGACTTGCATTTTTACAAGGTTGATCTGTTTATGTAACTGAGAATCTGCAGGACGATTTGAAGCAAAAGCTTGAAGATTTTGGAGGAAAGGTTCATGCAAAGATTAACGAAGGTATATAATTTTCTGCTTAACAACTCATTGGAAGCTTGCATTTTTTGTTTCCTTACTTCACAGTTTAGACCTTGAATGCTTTGCATTTTTTTTTCTTAATGTTTTTTGTGACTATTAGATACTAGCTGCTTGATTGCATGTGGAGAGGTGCAAGTTTCGGACTCCGAAATTAAGAAAGCCAAGTATGATTTATTTTTCTGATACACATTTCACATCGATGAAAAATTTATTTTCTTTTATATTATTTCTTTAAATTTGTGTATATTCTATTCTCTAATTTGTCAGGAAGTTGAAAGTTCCAATTGTGAGGGAGAATTACCTTGGCGAATGTATCGAGAAACAAAAGAAGCTTCCTTTTGAATTATATAAACTGGAAATTTCCGGTGAGAACATGCGTGGAATGGTCACCGTAAAAGTGAAGGGGCGCAGTGCCGTACATGAGGCTTCTGGCCTGCAAAATTCAGGTCATATTCTTGATGACGGCAAAAGCATCTATAACACAACTTTGAATATGTCGGACCTATCGACTGGTATCAATAGGTAAGAGCCTTTGTAAGTGTATTTTTTTGATACATTTGTTTTTGAAATGTATGAATTTTGTATATATAATATACTTACTATATAGAAGCACTACGAAAAATTACCAAACATTTGGCGGTGTTATTAATTTTGAACTTTTGTTGATTGTACTTCATCATTTTGAGTTGATGCTTAAGGAAGCTAGTTAATCTTGACAAATTGATGGAGACTTCAGTGAGTGTTAAATGAAATTTTGGCCTTGCACTGTAGCGAGGGAAAAAAAATCTTGAAATCTATTTTGTCATCGTCATCAAAATCGGCTTCTTCTCCCAAAGATTTTGGATTGGTTTTATTAATCCTCCATCAATCCTTACTGAGTGTTACATGAAGTGTTAAATTCAATTTTTTTCAACTCATGTTGACAAGTTCTCACCTTGTTTGTTTGGCTATAGCTTTTCTTACAAATCCTTCCATAGTAATTATAGCTTTTTATCCTTTTATTTTATTTTATTTTATGACATCTATTATCCTTGTTGAAATCACATGGGTCTATTTTTCATGGTCGTCTTCAATAGATGCTTCCAATATTATTCTTAGTAATATCGTAGATCAATCTTAAGATTCTTATATCTTCTTCAGTCAAAAAAATTACAACTAATATCCAACCCAAGGATTTGTAAAGTGTATCGTTATTGTAATTATATTCTACTCTAGTATGATATGCTAAGGCACTTATCTATTTTAGCTTTTTAACTTCAAATCAAGTTATGCCCACTATATTCTTTTTTTTTTTTTTTAAATATATTCAGGGCACTTAAATCTACATGTAGAGGTATCTGACATTTTACTATATTGACAGTTAATTATTAACTTTGGTGAACTTAATTTAACATAGTTATTGATTATTTGCTTCAATATTCTTATGTCTCTTATAAGCAAGTAATCTATGCAAAGAATTTGATTCTTTCTATATTTTTCTATGAATTGACTTAGTAAAAAAAAATTTCCTTCATAATTGTTCCTTCCGGCAGAAAATCATATTAGATTCTTCTATGGCAACGTGAGTTTTTCTAAGCTCATGTTCCTTTATCCTGTGTTATAATGTAATTGTTCGATTCATTATTTCGACCACAAAATCTCCTTTATTTATAGAAGATTAATATAAAAATATTTTTTCTTCAACCATGTAGTGTTTTTAGTCATTGAAATTTCCTTAAAATTATTATTAATCAAGTTATCTTATATTGTATTAGCTTTTCTTGATAGAAGAACGGAGAAGATGGTGATTTGGCAGGCTGTATAATATCTTGAAAGTATCAAAGACAAAATTTGTCACCAAATTTCGTCTTTATAGGCATGGTTGCATGTCATTTCAGGCAATCTAAATTTTATTTAACTCTATTGTATTTGAGATACGGTCATGCTAAACAATATCTTGGCATCTGGATTTTCTTTTTGTGCGAGCCATCATTTTTTGATTAATTGCCCATATACCCTTTGAACAGTATATTTCAGCTTCCACCTGTGTTATGGTCTATGAAATTCAAAATAATTCTGACTTATTTCAATACTTCAAGCTATTACATACTTCAGGTCATTCAAGAGGACAGAGGGTCTAATTGTTATGTATTCCGAAAATGGGGAAGGGTTGGAAATGATAAAATTGGTGGGAGTAAATTGTCAGACTTGTCAAAGTCTCAATGCATTTTGGAATTTAAACGTCTGTTTCTTGAAAAAACTGGAAGCTCTTGGGAGGCGTGGGAGCAAGGGAGGTTTGAGAAACAACCTGGAAAATTTTGTCCTCTTGACATTGTAAGTTCGTATTCTGCTCAGTTACTTGAATGTTAAATAAGCTTTAATGCCTTTCCTGCTGCTCACAGTTCCTTGTAATTTGCTTACTTCTGTAGGATTATGGAGTTAAACCAGCATTAAAAAACAAAGAGCCTAAGAGCACGAAGAGCAATCTTGATCCTCAATTACAAGGCCTGATGAAGATGCTTTTCAATGTTGAGACATACAGGTTACTCTCTCTCTCTCTCTCTCTCTCTCTCTTTCTATTTTATTATTTTTGGGAAATTTACACACGTAGCACACAATTCTTATGTATGTACATATCTCAAACCCAAACATTCTTTTTTACATAAATAGCATTTTGGTGCTTTAATCTATGCATGAAAATGTGTATTTCACTTTTAAAATTTTGTAATAGTGCTATTTTTGATGTGATATTAAAGATTTGAGTGCTATGTGTATAAATATGGTAGATGTGGTGTGAGATATGTAAATAAATAAGAATTGTGTTCTTTGTATGTAAATATCCCTTTATTTTTGTTAATTTTTTTGTCTAGATACTCTCATTGTGTGCTCCTAAAAGCTCAAACCTCCCTTACAGGGCTGCTATGCTGGAGTTTCAAATCGACATGACAGAAATGCCCCTGGGAAAGCTCAGTAAGAAGAACATTCAGAAGGGTATGCAAACGTGATGTAGCCTGTATATTCTAGCCAAGAATAACCATTGACAGTAATACATAAAAACCAGAATCAAGCATAAATTTTTTCAGATCTGTGAAGTTTCGGAAGTTTACAATTATATATATAAATTTCTTTTTTTTTGTTGTTGCAGGTTTTGAAGCCTTAACAGAGATACAAAATTTATTAAATAATAGCAATCGACATGAACCAGCTGTTAGAGAAAGCTTGATTGTTGATGCCAGCAATCGTTTCTTCACTCTTATCCCCTCCATCCACCCTCATGTTATAAGAGACGAAGATGAGTTCAAGGCAAAGGTATGCCCTGGCTAACTCACTGACTTCCTCCATTGCCATAATGCTCGAGCTTCTGGGCCCCAACTATGGAGTAAAGTGTCAAAATAGTCCCCTAACTATTTACATGGGGGCTGTTTTAGTCCCAGTGTCTATATAAGTGCCCAATTAGGGTATGTTTGGGATAGCTGTAACTTATCTAACTTGGTCAAATAAGCTGCTGATCCAGACCCGCGTCTAATAAAAACATAAAACGGAGTTTCCAAATATGCCGAACGAACGCTCGAATCAAACGCCGGGCTGTCTTTTTCAAAATGCAAAACGCAGTATTAAGCTGCGCCAAATGGACACCTAGTCTCTGGATTATTTAAATTGACACTCTAATAGTCCTCCATGCGGACTATTTCGGCCCCAATTTAAGGAGTATGGGGACTAATTTGATACTTTTATAGACTCTAGGACTAAAATGGTCCTATGTAAATATTTGGGAACTATTTTAGCACTTTTCTCTTTTATTTGTTGTGCTCTTCTAACTTGTATCACCGGGTTTTCCTGGAATTTTTAGGTAAAAATGCTGGAGGCTCTTCAGGACATAGAAATAGCTTCCAGGCTAGTTGGTTTTGGTGAAGAAAATGATGAGACACTGGACGAGAAATACATGAAGCTTCAATGTGAAATTTCTCCATTGCCCCATGATAGTGAAGATTTTCAGATGGTTAAGAACTATCTTCTTAATACCCATGCTCCTACACATCAGGTTCAGAATGGTTTTCTTTGATGGCTTGGTTAATTTTCTTCAGTTGATTATGGGGCTTTTTGATATAATTTTTCTGGTTTTGTGATATCAGTACTGGAGCCTTGAATTGGAGGAGGTTTTTGCTCTGCAGAGGGAGGGAGAGTTTGACAAATATGCACCATATAGAGATAAACTGAAGAATAAAATGCTCTTATGGCATGGTTGGGTTTTTTCTTTCTTGCTTATCTATTAATGCTTCATTCGATAAAACCTTGACAGTATTGTGTTTTTGTTGTGCTATAAGAAACCTAATCATCATACTATGCTAAATAATTATATTTCGTAAGTTCAAATGCTCATAAATTTATAGTGAAGGCTCCTGTGAAAAGTATGACCGCATTTTGTAAAAAAATAATATTTTAGGTATGTAAACCCATATAAATCAGCACTCTTTTCTGAAAACTCAAACAAGCGATAGGATTCACCAAATGAAGCCTGAAAAAATTGAGATGGCGATTCATGATCTGCTATTATAGTGAATAGTTTTCTTTAACTCCTATACTTGATAGAAATTCTAACCGGAATTATCCATCGTTGCACGCTAATATTGATATTTTTCTTGCATTGAGAAAAGTATCAAAAAGGTCCCTTGACTCTTTATTGGGGGGTCATTTTACTTCCAAAGTTTTTAAAAGTGTCAATTTAGTCCCCAATGTTTTTTAATGTTGGTTGAAATAATCCCCAATGATGATTATTTTAGTCAATATTAAAACTGTTTGGGGACTAATTTAGCACTTTTATACACTCTGTGACTAAAATGACTACATGTAAATAGCCAGGGGGACTATTTTGCCACTTAACTTCAGTCCTAGCATCCTTCACATATCCGTTAAAAAGCTTAGAAGCATTTGCCAACTTGTTGCAATGTCGATTTCACAACTTACATATATGTTGAAAGTAGTCTTCTAAAACTTGAAAGCTCTCAACAGGTTCTCGACTGACAAACTTTGTTGGCATTCTCAGCCAAGGATTGAGAATAGCTCCTCCCGAAGCTCCGGTGACCGGATACATGGTGATTCTCTTCCCTTGCTTGCTTCCACTTGTCTTCTAATGATACTATTGGTGGTATTATAAGAGAACCGTCTTACGTTTATGGTTTTTCTTTGTGCGACAGTTTGGAAAAGGAGTTTACTTTGCTGATCTTGTGAGCAAGAGTGCACAGTATTGTTATGTTGACAAGAAGGATCCAATTGGACTAATGCTGCTCAGTGAGGTTGCTCTGGGAGAGATGTATGAGCTCAAGGAAGCTAAGGTGAGCGCTCTAACAAATCCATGAAATGTCCGCTTACTCTTTTCATTTATGTGCAATGAAGTGTATTATTATGAAAAAAACTAGAATTTTTGAAACTGTTGTGGGCGTTATAATTTTTTTCTATTGAAATAAATTGGATGATAACATTCTTAGAGCTATCATATGTAAACTGTAGCAGATACACTGAATTAAATGGCTCATGTCATGATTTTTTTTCGACAAAAATTTTATGTTGGCTGCGAAGATGAGCTTGTAAAATGTTGTTTCTCAGTTCTCACCATTGAAATATTTGAAATGCTTCAAGAACTTCTTGTTAAAAACAGAACGGTGGCAGCTTTCTAGAAAACATGGATCTTAATTATGCAAATCACAGGCTGCTTCCATCCAAGTTACATTGACTTATTTCATGAGCATCTTTTTGTGCGGCTGACCATTTTGATTAAATAATTTTATTGCATTTTGAAACTGAGCTTGTGCATTTGATTGCTGCGACTTCATGCTCATATTAGAAATTTTTTTAGGAAGATTTACCTACATACCGATCGATTCCTTTGTATTCACATATCTAACACCCAAACTTCAATTCTTACAATATACCACCTTACATATGAATAAAAAGGTTTATTTCACTTTTTAAAAATTCAAATGGTAGCATTTTTTATGCAATGTGAAAGATTTGGGTGGCATGAATGTAAAAAGTGAATTTTTGGTGTTAGATATGTAAATACATAAGAATTGAGTGATATGTATGTAAAGCACATGCTTTTGATGATCTGTAGCTTGAGTGATTATTCAATTTGTTTTAAAAGCTTACTGCAAAATCCGTTTTCGAGTTGTTTTCTATTCCTTCCAACTGCAGTTCATAGAAAAGCCACCAAAAGGAAAGCATTCAACAAAAGGACTGGGAAAGACTGTTCCTCTGGAGTCAGAATTTGTCAAGTGGAGAGATGTCACTGTCCCTTGTGGGAAGCCAGTGCCCTCTTCGGTTCGAGCATCAGAGCTCATGTATAACGAGTACATCGTCTATGATACTGCACAGGTTAGTATTTGATGACGAGAAATTTGTCAAAATGATCCCTGACTCCTTTGCAAGGTCATTCTAGTCCCAAAGTCTATAAAAATGTCAATTTAGTCCCCAATTATTTTAATTGGAGCTAAAATGGGACTAATTTGACTTTTTTATAGATTCTGGGATTAAAATGACCCTATGTAATTAGTCAGGGGATTATTTTGACATTTTACTCATTTGATAACCTAAAAATGCTCATTTTTATAGGAATGAGGTTTATTTTCTAGATTAAATGATCAAAATTAGCATTGGATTTTACAAGTGTGTTTATTTTTGTTTCAGAGTCTTTTATTTGTTCAATTTGGCCGCTCAACTCAATAGATTTCAACCATTTTGGTACCAAGTTTTTGTTATTTCTTTTGATAAAAATTGGAAGGAAGCTTTTTATGAGTGCATTTTGAATTTTTTAGCATCAATCTCATTATAATTTGAGTTGGTATTATATTATGAGATTGATCATAAAATCTAAAATGTTCTCTTAAAAAACTTTCCTCAAGCAATTTATGTCCATAGAATGTTGACAGCAGGACATATTTTGTTCAGATTTGGTAAGTAGAGAGGCTAAAGTTGACACCTTTATAATTTTAGTGTCCATTTTGATTATTTACTCTCTTTTAATCATCTTTCCTAACTTTTGCTTATTTTGATGAAACACATTTCTCACTTTGATAATTTAACAGATAAAGATGCAGTTCCTGTTGAAGGTGAGATTTCAACACAAATGGTGAAGGAAATATGGTGAGTTAAAAATGTTTTTGGTTGTAATTTTTTGAGGAATTATGGGGGATATAAGATGCAATATTCAATTTTTATTTGACACTCAACAGAGCCATCTTTACTTGGGTGGTTGCGAGTTTTGGCCTCCCCCATACTATCCTATGTACGAGTTTGTTTTGTGATCCTCTTGTTACCGTAAAAGTAATCATTATGTTTCATAATTATATGATAAACTCTAAATAATATTGCACACTTGTTAGGAAAATCTTTGTATCATCTTTTTTTGAAGTTAAAAGTTTGGCTAAAGATGCAAAATTTCTTGTTCTTCACCACCTACACGCTTGGACAGGACAACACTTCTGATACTAACATTAGTGAACTCAATTTAGCTTTGCCCAAATATAAAATGTTAGTTATGATTATAAGCTTTTCTTTATAGAAAATTGATGAGGCATGTTAATGATTGTTAGAAACATAATTCTCTTAAATCAAAATTCAGTGATTTTGTTCCAAGCAATACATATCATCTTACTTTACCTCAATTCACAAAGTGCCTATCTTTCTAATGTTATTTACATAAAAGAACCATGGTATTTACCCTTCATTCATAAATATTATAGTTTTACATTCACAATCTTTAATATATTATTGTTCTTGTTAACTATAGTACATAACTATATCCTTACTATAGTATATATATTTATTTATGAAAAGCCCAAGGGTTGATTTTATTGAAATAGAAAGATACATAAATGTTGTATGAGAGGGCCCAATAGACTCCCTACCCATACGATATCAAGTACAGTAATACCCCAACAAAAAAGATACAGATAAACTCAAAAAAATTTAAAACATGTAGAAAACAATTAGGCAAGTAGCAAGTAGCTAAGGACGAGCCAGTTTAGCCTTGCCTCATCCTCTAGTTTTAGGAGCAGATCCAAATAATAAATTTTGAAGTGTCATGTCATTGCCAGGAGTAATCAAATTATCATCCATTAAGTTTTCAAGTTGGGGTGTGTCCCTAGCCTTCTTCCGCCGTGAAGTGTAAATCTGTCATTCTGATTAACTATTAGAACCACAGTAGAAGGAAAGACAGTCGTTGTCACAGTGATAGGTTCCAACGTATGTGAAGCATCAATTGTCATATTTGTACCTGATGCTTCCTGAATAGGAGCTGCGAGGCTATCCTGATTTTCGGTTTGAACATTATCCCTTATAGTATGGTCAGGAGAAGGGTTCCCAGGGGCAGATACCTACTCCTGTCTTGTCGTTATTCCCTTCTCAAGTTGGTTGTCATCAGGTTTGCTGGGAGTGCGTTCAGACACGTGGGGCACACTGACAACATGTTCATGCTTTTTGACTATTGATTCTCAACTGTAGGTGCAATCTGAAACATTTCTCTTGCGACTGTCCAAACATCTCGCAGTGGTTGCAGTAGTAAGGTTTTTGTCCCATAATGATTTTTTGTCAATAACCATTGTGAGTAGAGTCAAACTAGACTTCTTCTACATCTGATAGTGTAATATCTCTTTCAATCAAAATCCTTGCAATAGAGGGCATTGAGAAATGAACTGTAGGTATGTCTACCTGCAAAGGTTTTCTAAGAATAGTCCCAATTGCATATAAGATAGGTAGGTCAAAGAATTGAAGTTTAACTTCAGGTAATGAGAACCAGATAGGTGCAATTGGGGGTTCTTGACTGGGATCAAAATCAGGGGTCCATTTGAGCAATTTCATATGATTGCTCTCGATTGCGATGAATTTCTTTGAAAAAATCTGTGTAATATTCTTCTATGCTCAGCTGTATCATAACATGTCTTCCGTCGAAAAGACCCACCTGTCAAGCCTCAACTAGTTTGAAATCTTTAAAAACCTTCCTGATAATCTCCATCTTAGGGCGATCTAATTGGAACTTTCCAACTAGTGTAAATTTGTATTTTCCTGCACGATTTGAAATTTCAGTGTCAGAGAAGAATATTGCTGGTTTTCCCGTCTTTTATTCTACTTTTTTTATGCGATTTTAATCTTCATGTCCTGCAACAAAATTATGGTACATCTGCGGAAAGATCGGACTATCTGCGAGGTGGAAATGAGAGTTGTGTTTGTGAAGCACTGTAGCATCAGAGGGTTTGGCGGGTTTCTCATCGACGAGGGCGGCAGCATAGAAAAGCCCTGAGGCCATTAGGAAAGCCCGAGGACGAGAGGTGAGGACTGGAAGGCGTTGTCGCACGAGCAGCAGACGACACACGACGACGACTGTAAGGCGCGACCGCACGAGCAGCAGACGAGATGCCCGACGCAACCGCATGAACAGAGACGAGCAACGAAGCAGACGACACACGTCGACAATAGCAACAACGATGAATCAGACGGAAGTGACGAAAATTGATAAACAAGGAGCAGAGCTTGATCAACGAAGAGATGCGGTGGAGTAATAACCAGGGATCACCATGACGAAACCCTAGCACAGCGTGATCATTAGCGGGAGTGCCATCATATATATATGTTGGCTCGATAATGAAATGTGGACCAGGTGGTTTGATCTGAACTCAAATCAAGCTAATTATGGCTCATTAACTTTGATAGGAGCTCGAGCTAGCTCAACTAAAGGAAATGTTGGTTCATATCAAATTTAATTCAAGCCTAGATTACAATATTCATAGTTGTTATCTATCTGAGGAGCACACTATAATATTGGCATCTCTTTGTTTTTGATACATTTATAAAAATGTATTCTTCCAATATGATTTCTAATATGTCTATTAACCATATATTCATGATCTTTTTTTTTTTTTGATAATTATACAAATGTTTAACTCTCGAACAATAATTGAATCCCTTAAAACTCATAAGTTAGAATTTGGTCTAGAATTTGAACAATAAAAATCAAAATTTTAGTTTGATGGCTTTCATTTTAGTAGATCTAAAAATGAATACATGGAATGTAATTTTTGTGGTGGGGTTAAAACAATGAGTGATCAAGTCATTGAAATGGGAGAATATTTTAAATATCTTGGGTGTATTGTCCAATGTGAAGGTAATATTTATTGGGATGTTATTAGTAGAATTCAAGTTGGACAGTTAAAGTGAAGAAAAACACCATGTTTATTGTGTGATTGAAGAACATCGCTTCAAGTTAAAGGAAAATTTTATAAGATGGCGATGAAACCTCAGTGCTTTATGATACAGAATGTTAAACTTATAAATGTGAAACATACCATTGCGTTGTTGAAATGATTACACTCGTGACAAAGTGCGAAACAAATATATCTGTGAAAAGGGTTGGAGTAGCTCTAGTGGCAGAAAAGATTAGAGAGTTACCTTAGATGGTTTAGGCACATTAAACATCACATTTGATGATCTTGTTAGAAAATTAGATGTTTTAGACTTTACTTTTGTTAAGAACGATCGAATTAGATCTAAAAAGAAAGATGATTTTAATTTGTTAGAATTAAATAAAAATGTGACACTCAATAAAACACAATGGAGAGAAATGTTTCATGCAACTGACTTAATTAGTGTGATAAAAACTTGTTGTTGTAAATATTTTTTCTCTATTTTATGGGCATGATTAAAGAAAAAAATAGATTGTTTATTCAACTAAAAGTTTATTTAAAAAAAAAAATTGACTTTTTTTTATATAAGTGAACTTTTGGGAATCATTTGGTTCTCATTTTTGTAAATATTTTTATCAAAGTTTTTGGATATATTTAGTATTTATTAAATATTTTTCTATTATTTTAAAAGCTTTTGTGTATCAATAAAAGAACTTGTATAAATTTAATAATTAAAATATAATTAATCTTATAATTATAAAAAAATCTTTAATCAAAGTTTCTTATAAATGCCCATCCTTATTCAAATCTCAAAGAGAGAGAGAGAGAGAGAGAGAGAGAGAGAGAGAGAGAGAGAGAGAGAGAGAGAGAGAGAGAGAGAGAGAGAGAGAGAGAGAGAGAGAGAGAGAGAGAGAGAGAGAGAGAGAGAGCTTTGGAAATTAAAAATCTAGCTTTTGTTATTCCACAAACATTCATTAATAATAAGCTGGTAATTTTTTCAAATTAATTTTGTGTTAATTAAAATTGAAAGGCAATAATTAGAAGGGCTGTTGACATATAGATAAGATTATATATTTAACAGATTTAATGTATGTGACTTGTAAAGAATGAAATTGTCAAAATTTTGATAGAGCCCTCCTTAAAATGAAGACCAATTGTTTCTTTGAAATTTTAGAGAAAAAATATATATAATTTTTTTGACATCTAACAATTTCTTCAGACTGATATTAATTATGATGGGATCTTATCAAGGTGCATTAGCTCTAAGTTTTTGAAAATTAGATCAATTAGTCAACTAAAATGAGATGTTTAGAGGTAATTGTTTACTCAAATTGAATTGGATGATGTAATAAATATAAAAATATTTTAATATATTTGAAATGACTAATAATGATGCAATTAAAATTCTTTCATTAAACCAATATATAACATTCTAATTTAGGAAATTTTGCTCTGGAATAGAAGATAATTTTAAAATAACATTTAAAAAATGATTATTGATATTATTATTTATTCTTTATGTAAATCATTTATTTTTTATTTAAGTCATTTATGAGATGGTGGTGAGATCTGCAATGCTTTATGGGGCAAAATGTTAACCTATAAAAGAGAATCATAAAACTAAGTTAAGTGTTGTCGAGATGAAAATGCTTAAGTGGATGAGCGGCTTTACACTTATAGACAAAATGAGAAGTGAATATATCCATGAAAGGGTTGGTGCATCTCCATTAGTAGACAAGATTTAAATAGAGTCGTCTTAGATGGTCTGGTCACATTGAACGTTGACCATTTGATGATCCAATTAGGATGGTAGATGTTTTGTTTCAGCTTATGCTAATAATGGTAGAGTTAGAACTAAAAAACTTGGCCATTTTGTCTAAAAAGAATTTTAATTTATTAGAATTAAATGAAAATATGACACTCAATAGGATACAATGGACAAAAATGATTCATGTAGTCGACCTCATTTAGTGGGATAAAAGCTTATTGTTGTTGTTGTTGTTGTTGCTGTATCAAAATTAAGAAAATAAAAATTGATCAATATTAGAACCAGATGACTCATTACAGACTGAATTGGTTCACCGGTTCAACTTTCGTCCAATTTTATGTTAAAGAAAATGTGGATACAAACTAAACAGAACGATAAGACTTATTCATGGTTGAATTGGTCGAACCAATTGGTCCAACCAGACTCAACCAATACATGCTCCTTAATCTTCCAATAAAGATTCCACATTTGATTTTGACTTGTGATTTTCTTTAAGCTAAACATTATTAATTTCAGACCTTGTCACCTTATCCTTAGCTGGTTTTATTTTTATGCTCATTTATCCAATTTTAAGCTACATTTTAAATTATTAAAATTATTAAATATGTTTTTTTTTTCTTTAAAAAATGTTGACCATGAAGAGCCATAAATCAATCAAACAAGGGGTTTGAACAGATCCATAAACCTTGAATAAAGTCATTTATTGCAATATAATATAATAGAAAGGGATATTTGCAAATCAAATTTCTTAATAGTTAATATAAAAATAAATATAAAAATAAAAATAAAAATGGAAAAACTGAAAAAGGGGGGAGAGAAAAGCATTCAAAGCCTTAATCTTCTCTAATTATCATTTTAAACTTAGATTTTATTAATTTGATTTTACTTTATTTGGCTGAAATAAATCCCATTTTATTATTTAACTGGAAAAGTTTCCTTGTCAATTTATGATTTATTGTAATAATACATTCAATTATAAATTTTGTAAACATAATTAAACTTCTAATTACTTGTGTTTATTTGAAAATTAGAACTCATCCAGAAAATAAGAAAATAATGAGATGTATTGATCTGCAAAAGATTTTGACTACTTTTGTAAGCATTGGCATGTAAAGTTCATGTATGAAAGCCAAGTAAAAGTATATGAAATAAGAAAATTAAACAACGATAAATCATTTATTAAAAAAATTGAATCGTAATGTATAGACTTGAGACTATATTTATAATTTATTGTACATTATGAGTGCGCCAACACATACCTCGACCAGATCTAATGGTCCAAAGGAAAGGAAAAACAACAAAGAAGGATCCAAGCCAAAGGTGAATGATAACCGAGTCAGGAGAAGGACAAAAAAAATGATACGAGTCTGAACAGAGAAGTGAAACTTTGGAACCCTAACCAAAAAGAAAGGAAAAGATGGAATGCAATGGACATACAACCCTGCTTGGAGAGGGCTGCCATCTAAAGTACCTAATTATAATCAAAACAATGCATGGATGGTCTCGATAATGCAAGATATGGTAGGTTGTTGTTTACTAGGAGTAATAGGACTTATAACTTGATTATAAATAAAGTTACATGTGGTATGCATATTTTCCTAAGACTAATGCAAACATATTTTGAAATTTCAAATCTAAGTGTTTTATGCCTCACCACATTCACATGTTTAGTTTTAATTAGTGTTGAGTGCACCGAAGTAAGTTGTGTAATGGGTTATGCAAGTTCTTGATGATGAATGCATAAAAAGTTTGTTTAAAAGCCAGTCGGTATGGATTGACAGAACTTAACTTATAAGGTGGAGGTTCTCACGGATCAAACCACCCATTTCCGTGCAATGAGTGAGGGCTCGAAGACAAGGAATAAGAGCATTACATTTTGCATATGCCTACAAATCATGTTATCGTTCACATTCCTAAATTGAAAAATAATTCTACTCAGTTTTATTTGGTGTCAATCGAGGTTGCTTAGAGGTTTGATTTTTCTATAGTTGTGAATGCAATGATCAATGTGGCTTACTTTTGGTTATGAGTTTTGTTTTAAAAAGTTAAGTTGAAATTGTCTAGGTTGGGGTGGAAGGTTTAGTCCTTAGGTGAGCCTATCAGTAATCCAAACAAAAGGAAGAAAAGTAAATATCGACCTATAATTTGGGCATATCTATAGAATGAAGACAAACTGAAGGTATAAGTACCAACCCTAACTTATGTGAAACTCATCAACTAACATAAACTAGACTACCATTTATGGTTTAGTTGAGATTCATCCTTCACTTTGTGTTTCGTCTTTTTTTGGATAATTCAGATGTTCAAGTCAATTGACCATAACACTTCTTAACTCTATATCAGAGAAGAAGACTCAAGAAAAGATCCTAAGTTACTAGAGCAACTTATTTATTCATAGCAGCCTTGCAAAATAGTTAGCACCCCATAATAACGTGTAAAGTAAATCTAAGGTGACATTTTGTGTTTTGTCTTTATTAGCCCTGCAAAACGAAGTTAGAATGCTTCATTTTAATGAATGTGTTCATTTTGATTATTAATGTGTTAATTCTTTTTTTTATTTAGAACAGCCCAGTCAAGATACCCACGACTTTCCATCATCCTGGGTTTTCAGGTTCCTTGATCAACTTAGTCAAGAGAGACAGTCAAGTCTACTTTGATCAGAAGATTCTTGTCGAGAACCATGAGTTGTGTCTTCTGACCAGAGGAAAATATGTTGAGATTTTCATACCTATTTTATACTGTTTTTGATGATATTGCACTTTAAAGAAAGATAATTTTGATGTATTATTGCAGGAATGATGAAATAGGGTTATTCGAGCAAAAATATGCAAAAAATGAGCGAATTTGGAGCGAAAAGGGGCTAAAATGTGAAGAATTGAACTAGGGCCCTGACGGCGTCATCGACCCTGCCGACGGCGAGATTTTCCCGAGACTCCAAAATTAATTCATTAAGAAGGTCCGCCGACGACGCCCTCGAGGCCGCCGACGGCGAGCTCGACGGTTATGTCCAACTAGGCTTTGGATGAGGACAAATTTTGAAGGGATACTTAGGCAACTCTTGGGAAAGCTCATCCACAACTTTAAAAGAAGATTTTGACCAAAAATTGAGGAGAGCCTAGAGACTCTAGAGGTCCTTGAGGTTAGAGAGGTTCCATTAGTGTATAGAGAATTTACTAGAGTGTCAAAAGTGTGAGGAATTTTTCAAGAGATTGTAAAAGTGGAGGGAAAGTGAGAGATTTCTTCCTCCTTGCAGCTTCAAAGAGGAATTTTGTGTGTTGTAAAGAAAGGAAGAGATTCAGAGGAACTTCGAGGAGTTTTTTTGGGGAGAAATTAGAGATAAGTTCATTTATTGTTGTAATTTATATGACTTTGCTTTTATATATGAATTCCGAGTTTTGTTGTGTTTTTCCCATGAGATCTGAGTAGTTTTCTCTGTCTTTCTCTTTATCTTGAGGTTTGTGAAATAGTGATTTAAATCGGTGGAGCCATGAAAATATTAAAGAAATTGTGATGAAAATTGTGATGATATCTTAATTTACTTTCAATCTGGCCAATTGATTTGTTAAAATACGAATTGATTTGTTAAAATATGTTGAGTTTACAACTAAAGTGAGGATTACATCCAAGATTCAGGGAGTTCAAAGCCCTTGGAAGTTGGGTGCAAATAAATAGGGAAATAAAATTATCGGGCGTAGAGTTGGAGATTTTAGAGTGACAGACTAAAATCCTCAGTTTGGTTATATCGTTTGGGTGCTGAAGTGTAGATGTTAGCTCTTTGGCGAGGGGAACGTGGGAGTTCCGAAGTGAGAACCGACATCCTCTCAGCCTAGCCGCAGATTCAATAAACAAGCGTAGGATTAGTTAATGTTCTTTATACTTGGGCCAAATGGTAAATAATAAGTATGCTCCTATTTGACATAATATAATTTGAACTGATTCACTTTATCCATTCACTATAATTTCTTGACGAGGAGAATGATGCTTTCTTATATATTGAATATCACATTCGAACCTTCATTAGTATATTTAGTTATTTAATAGTTATTAAAATTACATATTTATTTCAATTGCCTATTAGTGACAGATAAATAAATTGAATTTCCTTGTTGCGATTAAAGTATTGCTTTTCTAAAATCTTAGTTCGTAGTTCTAATATTACTCCATGTGGGATCAATATCTAGGACTCCATTAGAACCCTATATTACTTGAGCGATACGTATACCTGCGTTGATAAGTGTGACTTTACAATTATTGAATATTTATTACATCCATATTTATCGAATCTATAACTGTTATTAAGTTTTGGTATAGTTGATGAGGAATTAAATCTTTTAGCAGCAGTATTAAATACTTATATTTTTAAGCATATATAAAGTCGCGGTTTAAATTTGCATTCATTGATCTTTGTTCATTAGGGTTTCATTAGGGACGCTCTTGACTATGAGAATGTCTTTGCTATTGGGAATTAGGAGTTTGGAAGGTTGGTTGGAGAGCTTAAGGTGTATGTAGAGCTCTCCGGATGTGGCTATTTATAGCCATGGGAGGCCATGTATTGAAGCTCTTAGGTGCTTGGGGTTCTCTGGAGGCACCTTAGAGGATGAGCAGAGGGATTTCAGAGGCTTGGGCAGAGGGAATGAAGCTCTTCTCCATGCTTGGTGTGCTTCACCATGGAAGATCCAATGGAGGTGAAGGAGGCATGACAAGGGCTTGAGGGGATTGGGATAACTTTTGATGTGCTGACAAAGATGAGTGTTAGTGTGGTTTGACCCTCTCATGAGGTGATTTTAATTAAGTGTGTAAGTTTGTCCTTTTGTGTTTATTTTTAGATTTAATTAATTTAATTTAATTTTTAATTGGGTTTTTGTGTCATGGTAGGTCATTTGAGTCATTGGTTTGATTTTAGGGATAAAAGGTTTGAGCTTAAGTCATAAGTCTTTTCGTTTAGGCTAGGGCCTTAGGCTTTGGGTTGGTCATTTTAGGCCTTTAAGATTAATTAACTAGATTAGTTTATTTGATTAATAATTCTATTTATTTAATTTTTTTATTTGATTTTGAGTTTAACTTGGTAATTTTAATTCGTTTGGTGTTAAATTAGGTTGATTAATAATTTTAGTGATGTTTATTTATTGATATTTGGTTAGTATAAATTTTATTTTAATTTTATCGTAGTTTGGTTTAATCTTGATATTCTTATATGGGTTGAGCATTTTAAACTTATGATTCAATTTAATGTGTTTTAGTGGTAATTTTCTCTTCAGGGTTGTTGAGTTTGGGAAAGCAATTAGGTAGGCTCAAAACCTAACTTAGGTGGCCTAATTTTTTTTAATTTAAATTTTTGACGTTATGGTTTTCTTAGTTTAGTTTAGGTTTTTAGTACAAAGAATAAATTCCTTTTTAGCCTAAGATTGGCCGCATGCCCAATGGGCCTCTTTTAGATCAGAGAGGGCTTTGGGGTAGTCAACAAGTTATCACAGGGATTCCCAGGACTCTAGGCTTCATGGGTTGCCTAGGGCAGCCTCCACCTATAGGAATTCAACTTGGGCTTCTACCTATTTCAAACCTCATCTTCTCAACTAATAGTTGAGGATTCAGGCTTAAACTTATGAAACCTTAAGTGAATGTAGAATTGGTTTGGAGTTCTATGTGAGTAAGTTCCATTTCTAGGCATCTAATAAGGCCACTGAGGCTAGATCCTAGGCTTCTATAGGGAGAAAAAGAGGTCCTCAGAAAAGTGAGGTCAACATCTCTAATATCATATTAGTATAAATTTATTTAAAAGAGTATAATTAGATTTTTCATATTGGTTTTGATAATAAAGTTGTCTTTGGTGTTTTACATAAACTTGCTTCCTTTTTTGGGAGAGGTTTATCCAACACCTTTAAGTGTGCTCATTGTTTGTCATTAAATTATTTAATATGCTTTTGAGATGTGTTGATATCTTCCCGATTATTTGTGCTTTTACACAATAGATGAGATCTACATAGAAGTGAATTATATCCAATATTAGCGATAAATAAAAGGACTTAGGATGAAGCACTCCGACCAAAACTCCTCTTAACAGCTCATTATCTACCCTCTGTAATTTGTTAAGCCACAGGGAAGTTTATTTAAAAATACTCTTTAAGTGAGTTTCCTTAATTTTGATAAATTCTTATAAGGTAATATTTCATGAGCGGTTCTTGGTTTGTAATGAATTGCTCTATAAAGAGTCTAGCAAATTTGTCAAAGTTGTGGATAGTTCCTTTAGGAAGAAAATATAATTAAGTACGATCTTTGCATTTTAAAAATTGGAAAAACATAACAAATGAGAGCATTAGAGGCTCTTTGAATGTGCATGATAGTTTTATAGTGATTAATATATTAAAATAGTTGAAACATCCAATCAAAAGAATTATTAACGAGTAGCTTTAGCCCATTAGAATGGAATACTAAAGGCTTATATTTTTTTAAGAATGAAGATTCTTGAAAGCTACACCAATGAGTGGACTAATTTCTATCCCTTAAAATAGTTGAACAAGATGCAATTCATCTCATCTAATTTTATGATGAGTATCCATGGAATGAGGTCGAGTCAACTCCACTAAGGATGGTGGAAGATCACAAATTGGATGAACAATATGAGAAAAAAAGACAACCAATTCTAAGTTAAGCTATGTTGGGGATGGAACTTCAACATGATGGTAAAAAGACCTCATATCACTACATTGATCAGCTATAAATTATTGATTTTGTGGTTGATAATTTCTATGTTTTGATGTTGCCCCCTATCTGTTAATCTCTTGTAACAATTGAAGAATTTAAGCTTGAATTTATTCCATTATCTGCATACGTACCTCTAAAGTTATGGTTGTATTGCTTTCTTGATTGAAGATGGAAAGTCTCTCATTATAGAAGTATTCAAAGTGTGTTGGGAATCACTTCTCATATAATCACTTCTTCACACCAAATATTTAAGTGTGTTGAGAATCACTTCTCCATCATCCATTCAAAATAATCAAATATGTATATGAAGTTATAAAATTGCATTCTTCTCTTCAACAAGAGAAGTGTGACAATTGTTGACGGTCGTTCGCTTTAAGCTTTCTTTCAAAAATGTGAACGTAACTCTTAAAGTTTTCCCCCCTCATATTGAAAATGAGCTTTCGCGTTGAAAATGAGCTTCTAATCTAATAAATTTTAGAGAAAATCATAAATTACTTTAGTAGGTATTAATTCTTTAATTATAGTTCATTTTTTAATATTAAAGTGCCACAATAACCTTAAATTTAAATGATCCTAAGTTTATTGCAGTCTTCTCATCAAATCACTCAATTTGATTATAAATATGTCAAATTTAGAAGTCAATTGATTACTTCAATTACAAACCCTATTATTCGTAGATTGAAACATTTAACTGTCAAAAAATTTAATGGCCTAAAATAACAGATTAATATCTTAACATTATTGCACAAATAACCATAACACATAATATGTATAAAAAAAGATCCATTTACCTACATTCCCCCATTCTTATATATCTACACATTAAATATCTAAACTTTATATTTTTACATTTACATCGCTCATATCTTTCATATCACATAAAAAAATATCACTACTTTAACTTGAAAAAATGAATACACATTTTTATGTAGGGGTATGGTGACAATACATGCAAATACATAGGATCCAAGTGAAATGCACATTAATCTTTCAAAATTAAAGCTATATCAGTCTTTTCATACATATTTTCTATTAAAAGAAAATTACATTAAAATTGAAATAAACAAAAAAAAGCTAACTTGCAAGAAATATCAATTAACTAAATACCTAACAATTCCTAAATTTACAACAATGTATTTTTTTTATTTTTTATTTTTAATTCTCTCACCATTTTAAACCATTTACCAAATTACCCAAAAGTCAGTACAACTCAATCCTTTCCGATCAAAACAAAAACCCTCTAAAAATGTAGTACGCAGAGTTGTGTACGTCTGTAACCTCAAAATAGATTACAGTGAGGATATTTAGAGATTATAATCGCGTTATAGCTCCTGTAATCTCCCTGTAACCTACCTGTACCTTCTAGTAAGTTCCGCGCCTCTATTTTCATATATATATAGATAAGTTACAGAAAGGCTGGATATCCTCGCTGCAACCTATTTGCAGAACCTATTTGCAGGTTACAGACGTATTTGCAGGTTAAAGACTCTGCTTACCATATACTTAATTTTTTTCCCTCAAGAACAGCGAAAAACAGCAAAAGCAGGAGCATTCGCCGGAGCAGATTCGTAATGGAAGGGCGCCGCGGGTGCCCGCCACTCTCGATTTGCATGCCGAACTTCGGCCACCACTTTAGGCGATTCCTCGTACGGCGGCCGTAGATCTCCAATCGAAGGGAAGGAGACGATATCGAGTGGCGAGAGAAGCGGGATGGCGACCTTCCACTCGGCGAAGCTCCCCGATGGCGGCCCTACCTGAATCGATGATGGAGCGTGCATCCGCAGCCTGGTTTGATTCCGGCGAGTTTCGCCGGCGGTAGTGGTTTCCGATGCTAACGCCGTCGACATCTTAGAGATTATGATGGAATGAAGGGTCTGTGGCTTGTGAGCTTTAAAGGAGAAGGGGATAAGGGCGAATTGAAGCGCATGTGGCTCGCACGTGGGAGGAATAATGAATCACTTATTTAGGAGATTTTTTCATAGAAGATATTTTTTTAGAAAATTGAGCAAATAAAATTTAAAAATCTATTTTGATATAAATATAATTCATAAATTGAGGCATTTACATGCATACCACCCAATTTCTATAGATTTGCATATGTGACGTCGAGAGAAAATATTGCATCAGGACTACGCACGTAGAGTTAGGTGCGAAGTCTAATGAAATCACGTCATGTGGCGGTGACAGAAAAAAAAAATCTACCCGATAACATAAAAGAATATTCCTCTCATGTTATTCAGATGTTATTATGTGTTATTTAGGTGTTATTGTGTGTTATTCCAGTGTTATTAATATGTTATTGTTATTATAACATCGAGAATATTCCTATAACACAATAATACCTGAATAACATACAATAACATCTGAATAACACAAAATAACACCGAGGGGGGATATTCCGATGTGTTATCGGGCCGATTATTATTTTTTTCTGTCACATCCACGTGTCGTGATTTCATTGGACTCCGAACATAACTCTACGTGCGGAGTCCTTATGCAATATTTTTTCGCGACGCCTATGTATCTGTTTCATTTATTTTTTTTTTATATCGCATAAAATTTATAATTATTTATGCTTAAAAAAATGAAATGCTTTTTTTTCATGGATGAGTAAAGGATATATATGTAAAAATTAAAATTTAGATATTAGATATGAAAATAAATGAGAATTAAATGGTGTGTAAATAATTAGAAAATAAGGGGAAATTTTAAAATGTGAATAGTTCTTAGAAGATATTTTTGTTCTTCAACCAGCATTGTTGAAAGGTATAAAATAATTATTAAAATCTAATTATTTATTATCTTATCCAATAATTTTATCTATAAAAAGATTTTTTGCATAAATTTTGGTTTTATATTGATTTATATATAAATTCATGAAGAGATAAATTTTTCAAAAAAATCAGTCTAAATAAAATATATAAATATTATTTATTAAAAATCTATTAATGTCTAATCATTATTTATTTATTTAAATAAAATGATAATTCAGCTGTGAGCTGATTCGAGTTTATCAAATTAATGTTAAATTTAATTAATCAACATCATAAACTAATTCAACATGAAAATGATGGTGTAAGAATTATCAAAATTATTTTAAAAAAACTATAATTAATTTAATTATAACAAAATGAAGATAGACGTATTCTCCAAGTCTGAACTATATAATTTGTTTTTTGATCCCTCGTCAGGAGAACGAAGAAGATGATATGATTGGAAGAGAAGACCACGAGAGTTATGGGAGTTACGGAGTTACGGCGCAAGGTCTCCCGACCCGAAAAAAAAAAAAACCTAAAGTCATGTTATATGAAAATCTGTCCATAATGATTTGATGAAAAAACCACTATGTGCATGTCAGTATGTCACATGGCTCAAAGATGAGGATGTAACATATATCAATTCTTACACCAGTTTTGACTTTTGTGTACTTATAATTACAGGGATTACCAAGAGGCGAGCTAAGCTAGTAAATTTGATTGGGCTATTTCATCAGATGAAATGGTTAGACTAGTCCAGCGAGCTGGTTTGCTTAAATAGCCTGGTAGGTTAGCTAGCTAGTGCAAGACAGTTGGTACATAGGCAATTTAGGTTGGCAGTTCATCCTAATGGTTTACTCTGATGAAAGTTGGGTCTTTTGGATTGTTGGGTTGACCCAGACCCACTAGGCATGTTGAGTCAGAACTTTGTGGGTTTTTGATATACAATATCACATCAATAATATCATTATTTTATCTTTTAGAAGGAGCAATTATCACTAGAAGGATTTACAAATTTTTATATATAATAAGTAAAATGTAATTTTTTTTCTTATTTAATTTAGTGATGATGCGTGCCAAAAAAATTGCGGCACTAGAGTAATGAATTATTGTCTTAGCTTTGCATGAGAATTCAATACACACAGATAACATAAGAGAAGTGGGAGGAGACACCTTGACTTTTTAAGTTAAAAACGCTTGAGGAGTGGGGGGGACCACGGGGCTTAGCCTAGTTGAAATAATCTACTATAAATGATGAATACACAAGTTCATTCTTTTCCTAAATTAGGGAAGATAAAATTACAAAGTTGTATAACTATAATCTGGCTGCAGTTTTGGTGACAACATGTTGCACGAGCCATTGTTGATTGTTGTGAAGGCAGTAGTCCGTCTGAGTATTGTAGATGGTTGCTCTAGAAGCGTTGATTTGCCAAAGAAACCAAAGTAAGTAGTCACATGAGCTGTGGATCACATAGATCGTAGTGTTATGAATGACGTTCGTAGGCCACCACGAGCTGTGAAGCACAAAGACCGTAAGGGCGAATATGAATGATATTTGTAGGTCACGAAGGCCAGAGTCGGGAGCTGCATGAGCTGTGATCACATATGTCGTTTGGGAAAATATGAATAACATTCATAAGTCGTGGGGGCCGGAGTTGGGAGCCATACGAGCTATGAACCACATAGGTCGTAGGGGCGAGTATGAATGACTTCCATAAGCAACGAGGGTAAGAGTCGGGGTTGCACAAGCTGTGAACCATGTAGGTCATTGTTGACACATGGACAGTATTGATGAGCTCATGCCTCACGATGATGACTGACGACATCTGGTTGGTGGTGATCGATGGTGATTATCAACAGTGGCTAACGATGATTGAAGGGTGTCAACGACGGCTGGCAGTGGTCGATGGCAATCGGCAGTGGTCGACGACGGTCGGGATGGTGCTGAACTTCAACTCCTTCTCAGAGCTTCCAGTTCTCCCTGTAGCTTCAAGTTTCTCTCTTGTGAGGGGTGGGGCTCTATTTTATAGTGTTATGGGTGTCATTAATGCATGAATATGAATCATTTTGATTAGACGGTCCGAAGAGCTGTCCTAAATCAGTCACATGATATTTAATGGACATTTGAGTGCCTTAACAATGTCAGAATTGCACAATCCTGGACTCGTTGGATTCTTTTTGTCGAGACACTCGATTTGACTATAAACTTGCCAGATTCGACAACCGTTTGATCTTCCAAATATGTCTGAAAAAATTTCTGGAATGGTTTAATGACTTGATGCGGGCTTGATTTCACTCAGATTAGAATGACTTTGATTGATATCATTAGGTCCGTCTCATCGAGCCGGTCTATTTGATTATAAGTTTATTGAAATCGGAGCTCTGGATGAGTTTTTATCAATGTTTGAACATCACTTGCTCAAAATATTATCTCGAGATTCGTGCTTTGTCTTGAGATTCGTGCTGGATAACGAAGATTTATTGGTGGCGTATCAAGTCAATTTACTAATTTTGCATCCCCACCTCTCTCGATGTAGTTTTTTTGTCTAATACGAAAAAGAAAATAAATATTTGATGATTTTATCCATCATAAAAAATAATATTAATTTCGCCTCCAAACTTAGAAATAATGCATGTTTAGCTGTTAGATATGTAAATCCATAGTAATTGAGTGATTAAAAAAATATTATAATATGGGCACATGGCAAGGAGAAAACAATGGGCATATGGACTGCCAACTCGAGACGATTACACGTGGAAGCGTGGGACCACCATAGGAAAACTTTCTTTTGCGTCAGGATTTTTTTTTTTTTTTTTTTTTTTGAGTATTTCAAAATTAGATATATTTCTTCAAAAATTAAATCTTGTTTTAAATTTTTTGCGATATTTAATTCATGCAAAAGAAATTTAAAGTTTTAATTTTTTTTTTTGTTTGATTACTCGACATAAAATTAAAAAAAAAATTTAGTTTAGACATGTTAGCAGCATGAGCCTGTGAGAAATTAGAGCGAAGAAAAACAAGAATCTACACAAAACAAAAAAAAAAAAAACACATAAATTTAACGAGGTTCGGCAAAGATGCCTACGACCTCGACAGGTGAGCGACGAATTTCACTATTCCAGAGGAATTCAGTATATACTCATAGGATTACACATCATATATATATATATATAGATAAAACACCCACAAATAAAATTACCAACACGTCGTCGCTCCCCCAAACCCACTAAATTCCAAGAGACACCTCTTCAATTCCAAGAGACACTCATCTTCATTCCAGGAGACACTCTTCTTCATTTCAGGAGACACACCTCTTCAATTTCAAGAGACTCCAAATTCTGGTATATGAGTCAGACCTAACCTGCAAAATTTACATTACATTTCTATTTTGGGGTATTTACATACGAACCACCTAATTCCTATGTAGTTACATATCTAACCCCTAAATTTTTTTCTTACATTTATACCATCCAAAAATTTCCTCTCTCTTAAAAAGTGCCCCCAATTTAACTTTTTTTTTTTTAATTAAATACTTGTTTTTATGCATAAATAAGATGACGTGCGTAAAAAATGAATTTTAGATGGTACATATGTAAATAGATATGAATTGTGTGGTACGTATGTAAATCATCCTTTCTTTTTTATGTCTCTAATTTAATAAATAAAAAAAAATATGGATTATTTATGTGTTGCCTCGAAGGTTATTCAAAAACATAATAATATTCGTAAGTAAAAAATGAACATGAAAGTGAAATAAAAGAAGGAAAATTTTCACATATGCCACACAATTCGTATGCATTAGCATATCACCTAAACTTCAATATTTATATTTATAATTTTTTGATTTCATAATTTTATGCATAAAAATATGAATTTTAATTTTTAAAAATTAGTAATGATAATTAGTAAACAAATATCCATCCTATGACATGATCTCGAGGAATTTTTGAGCCAAAAACATTCAAATCTCATTTAAAAGTAATTCAGAACTGCAATTTCAACAAACTTATAGTCAAAATAATCGGATCGACGAAACGAACACAATGCTACAAAAATTGGTTTAATTCAAGTAAATCAAGGCCATACTAAATAATTAAATCACTTTTAGGAGTTTTACGAGCATAAATAGAATGTCAAATGGATTTTGAATATGACAAACTTATGGTCAAATTGAGTGTTTAAAAGAAGGTGAATCGAACGATATTATGATCACTCCATTCTTGCATCATTTAGGCACTCAAATGTTCATTGAATACCTTCCAATAAAGAGGATCTCTCCAGGTTCTTTGATTAGAGTGGTCCAGATTTCTACCTTATTGGTAACCTGAACTCTATAAATAGAGCCTTGTCTTTCTCTTGAGATAAGACCTAAGCTTGAGCGAGCCAAAAGAAGGTTGAAGCTTCGAGGAAGAGCTGAAGTCCAACATCACCTCCGTACTGTAGATCCGACAGATACCTCCTACTCATGCAGCCTGTGATGCCAACTCTGGTCATGCCACCAGCCAACTCTGACGACCACCGCAACCTACTCCGGCTAACGTTGCCTTTGTGGTAAGAAAACTGACTAGGATGTCAGTTACTTAAGTGGGAGAGATTGTGAAACTCATTAAGTAGAATGAAACTAAACTCTTAAACATCGAGAAACATTTTGGTGTAACAAGTTGTGACAATGTAATTTCAATAAAAACTTTAAAGTTAAGCATGCTCGTCATAGAGCACTCCTAGGATGGGTAACCACTTTGGAAGTTACACCAATGGGCAAAACCGTGAGACCTTAAGCAAAGCAGATAATACCATGATGGGTGAGAGTTTGCTTTGTCACACAACGCACCCTAAAGATGATATAATAACCAGACTAGGATGTTATAGCCAGCCAGGTCACTAAGATGATTGAAGAGATATGTCAGGTTGCATGGTAGAGACTTTAGCAAATCATCAGGGGAAGTGACTAATGAAATTTATAAAAGAGGAGACGGAGGAAGAGGAGAGGGAGGGAGATAAAGATTAAGCATTACTTTTGGTATTTCTTGTATTTGTTTTTAGCAATACATTGAATATTAACTCTGGATTATGTTGGTTTATTTGTTGATGTTTCTTGGGACATGTTGTTACACTCTTTGAACTTGCACTATCAATATTTACTTGAGCTATAATCTATGTTAATATTGATTATTTGTGGTTGTATAAACTATTGTTGCGTTCTAGATTCAATATATCGTGCTGGTTGTGAAAATATAATTGTTTTTAACATTTTTTTTCCTATGTGACACCCCCACCATACTGGTGTTCTTCCTCAACTTTATATCAAGAAGGTGGTCTCTACAAGGCTCAATACATGGGTTGTTTAAGCTCGTGTGGAAACCCCCCGACAGGTAGATAAAAAAATTAAGAGTCAACTAGAAAGTTGCTAAATATTATTCTTGAGTGTGGCTGCAACTATATTTTTTTTAAAAAACGTACGGTTTATTGTAACCTTTGCCTCAGCTTTGGGAAACACAGAGCTTCTCTGACACCTCATTCTCGGCTTAATCAATCCCTAGGGGAGTCAATTCGACTTTTTCCAGTACAGACTCTGGTTGTCAAGCAAATGCTTTGATTAACAACCTAAGGTATGTCAAAAATTCTTGGTGGATTTCTTTTGACTTCTTCCATAATGAGTTACGGTCGTCAATTAGAAGCTTGACTGATAACCTCAAAATTAACACCGTCGAACATCTCCGACCATACAATATAAATTGGATCTTACATCTTTAATAAATTCTTCTTTCGACTCTGCTTCCACACAAATTAACATCATCGAGCATTTTCTGTCATACAAATTTGAACATGCCTTACATTTTTCATGGATTACAATTGACTCTTCCCACTTCAAGCTGTGGTCAACGAACATCTGCAATGTGCAGGGGATGAAGGCGAATTGAACCAAATGTGACTGCCACGTGGGAGGAAGGATGAATCATTTAGGTTGGAAATTTTTCTATACAATATATTTTTTAGAAAATTAATAAAAAATATTTAATAAGTTAAAAATTTAAAAACTTATTTTGACATAAATATAGTTCAAAAATAAGAGGCATTTACAAGAATACCACTCACTTCCTATAAATTTACATATTTCATATCTATTTTTTAATTATTTATGTTGGTACCACTTAAATCTTTTGTATCACATAATTGTCATTATTTTAGCTTAAAAAAATGAAATACATCTATTCATGCATAAGTAAAGTGATATATATGCAAAAATTAAAGGGTTGTTTGGTTTGCCGAAAATGAAGTACAATATAAAATGTTTGTAGAGTACTGTTATTATCATGTATTTAAATACTTTATGGTTGTTTGATTCACAGTAAAATAATGTTTGATTTAAGTAGATTAAAAATAATGTAACGGTTGTGGGGGCAGCAGAGGGCCGACAGTGGAAGGAGGTGTGGAGCCGATAAAAGGAAAAAAAAATATTCCATCAGGACTCCGAACGTAGAGCTACGTTTGGATTGTAATAGATAAGAATATCCCGCTGTGCTACAGGAATATTCTATCTGCGTTATTTGTAAAAAATGAAGTGTTATTCGAGTTTTATGTAGTGTTATTTGATTAATTTGCGGTGTTATTGGAATATTCTCCCACGTTATTTGATTTGAGGCTGTGTTATTCGACATATTCCCCGTGTTATTTCAATTTCCACTATGTTATTGGAATAACACAATCCCAAATGAATTAACATGGTGGAATATTCCAATAACGCTTCAACCCCAAATCAAGTAACGCAGAAGAATATTCCAATAACACCGCAAAGTAATCGAATAACATCACATAATACTCAAATAACACTTCATTTTTTACAAATAACACAGATAGAATATTCCTGTAACACAGCGGGATATTCTTGTCCGAACGTACCTCTACGTTCAGAGCCCCTACGTAATATGTGCTCCGTCGAGAGGGCGATTTCACACTTCACATTGTATTTGTACTTCTTGATATCAACCACATAATTTCCTCAAATCCTTCTAAATAAGTTACAATACACCATAAATCCTTCCAACCGAACAGACCCTTAGATATTAAATATGTAAATACACGAGAATTGAATGGATATGTAAATCCTTCCTTGGAAAATAAGGAGAAATTTTAAACTGTGAAAACTTCTCAAAAATACTTTTCCTCTTCACCAATATTGTTGAAAGGCATAAAATAATTATTAAAATCTCATTATTTTACTTAAGAAAGAAGCTAATTAGTTAAAATTTTAATTTATTCCGATTAAATTGGAAATTAATGGAGAGACAAATTATTCAAAAATTCAGTCTAAATTAAACATATAAATATTATTTATTAAAAATCTATAAATTACATCCTCATCTTTAACCCATGACACAGCTCATTTGGTTTGATTTATTTATTTATTTATTAAACAAGAAGATAATTCAGCTGATTCGTATTAATCAAATTAATCATATATTTAATTAATCCAGATCATAAGCTAATTCAACATGGAAATGTAGGGGGTAAGAATTAAAAGTTAATTTAATTATAACATGTTTTTATTATTAAGAATATTACTGCTTTCAATATAAAAGAAATATTACCGTTATGTGCGTGTCAGGTAGCTCATAAATGATGATGTGACATATGTCAATCATTGACATCAGTTTTGAGTTTTGTATTCTTATAGTTATAAAGATTACCGAAGAGGTGGGTTAAGCTGGTGAATCTGATTAATCATTTCATCATATGGAATGGTTAGACCATTACGATGAGCTAGTTCACCAGGAAAGCTTGACAGCTATTGCAAGATAACTGACAAATCAACGAGTTAGGTTGGCAAGTCACCCTAACCGTCCACTCCAATGAAAGTCATGTCTTTTGGATAGTTGGGCTGACCCAGGCACACAAGGTCTGTTAGAGTATAAACCATGAAGGTTGATTTGGGTACACAATATCACATAAAAAATATCATCATTTTATCTCTTAAAAAAAATAATTGTTCCACTTGAAATTTACAAATTTCTTTGTATAAAGAGTAAAATTTATTTACTTTTGTTAATTAGTTTAGGAACTATTGATGTACATCTCTAACCCCCCCCCCCCCCCCACCAATATATTTTATTGCCCAATACTTAAAAAAATTAAACATTTAGTAATTTTTTCCACCTTAAAAAATAATGCTCATTCCACCCTAAATTTAGAGAGAACGTATTATATATATATATAAATTAAAGTTTAGCTCTTAGAAATGTAAATCCTAATAATGTGCTAAGGATCTGTTTGGGGCAGCTGTAACTTAATAATAAATTGTTGCATAGCAACTGCCACAAGACGTTATGTAGAAGCTACTGCGGATTAGTAGACAGTCTGTTTATTTTTTGCAATTTGAAAATGTTTGTGTTACTGTGAGGATGTGGTGGTGTGGTGAAGGTGTTGGTGTCTTGATGTGTCAGTGTGTTTGGTGTCTGGTGGATGTGCTGGCGGTGTAATGAACGAGTTGGTTTCTGTGTGTTTGAGTGAGGAGGTTGTGGTGTAGTTGATGAGTTGGTGTCTATGTATTACTATGAGGAGGTAGAGGTGTGTTGGATTAGTTGGTGTCTTGATGTGTCAGTGTGTTTGATGTCTGGTGGAGGTGATGGTGGTGTAGTGTATGAGTTGGTGTCGTGATGGTGTGGTGTATGTGTGTTACTATGAGGAGGTGTTGGTGTAGTTGTTGAGTTGGTGTATGTGTTACTGTGAGGGGGTGGTGGTTCGGTGGATGAGTTGGTGTCTTGATGTGCTAGTGTATTTGGTGTCTAAGGAGGTGGTGTGTGTGTGTGTGCGGAATTGTTGTGTTTATGGTGCTTGATCTCTGGATATTTAATGCTTATGCACAGTATAACAATAGTTCTAATGATATTTTTCACTTATGTTTCCTTATTTTGCAACAAAACCAAAAACTTGATTCTGACGAAAAAAAGAATTTAACTTTTTAATTTATATATATTTATTTTGGGATACTACGCAAGTATACGTATCATTATCAAGTAATATAGAACTTTTGATTAAGACATGAATATCAAACCCACAAGGAAGATTATGCAATATGCACTATTTAGAAAGTTTTTTTTTTATTTTTAAAAAGATAATTACTTAAAATAAAAAAACGATTTTTGTAGGAATTTAAAATTTAAATATTTTTGGTATTTTTGATATTTTAACAAAACAACAACTAAAAAGATAACTAAAGTTTTTGTAGAAGAAAAATATTTAATATGAAAATATCTTTCTTCCTATCATGAATCAGTAATAAGTATAAGAATCTGTTGTGGAAGTATGCAAATTGTGTTGTGCTAAATATGAGCAATAATATTCTTTACCTTTACTAGAGATGTTATAAAGAACATTGGCTAATTTAAAGTTTGAATAGTTCTGAAGACCGGCTAGGCAGAGAAAATACTAGCTCTCACTCTAGAGTTCCTTCGATTCCCTCCACTTGGGGGCTATCATTCTCGTATAAGAACCTAAAACAATAAACCAAGTTGGGGGCTTTAACCTGTCACTTTAAAGTCTTCTAACTCTACACCCAACAATGAATATTTCCATATTTATTTGCACTCAATCATATGAACTACATTCTCATTCATACAATCTCAAGCATTGCTGACAACAAAAGCACCAAAAATCAAAGCTCACCACAAAGCACCAATCCAAGCAATAGTTCTAACTGAAATCAAAATTCACAATTCGTCAAAAACATAAACCAAAATCATTATGGATGCAACATGAAGTATCAAAACCACCAAACCGAAAAGGGAGAATGGAAGAGAGAATACAAAACTCACCACAATAACCACCAATCGAAAAAATGTGATCCACTACACAGAGCATAGAGTGCACATAACCACCTAAAATCTAGTGGAAGAAAGGAGAGAAGAGGGAGAAGAATGTAAGGGTCACCAAAACAACCACCGAAACCGACAATAGCCAACTGGAAACAGCGCCTAGCCACAGATCCAAGAGAGAGAGCGGTACCTAGGGCAGAAGAATCGCTAGAGAGTGAGCTGGTTGAGAGAGACAAAAAAAATATGAGAAGAGGGACGTAGAGTAAATTGCAAGCCAAGAAATGCAGGCTACAAGGTTGAACCCGCGGTCACGTTTTATCAAATTTTTTTAAGGACGCCATCGCGACATTTTTTCTAACCACACGAAACGAAGTTTTTACAATGTGTCACACAAATAGTGCCGCATCAAACAGAAGAAACCAATGGGCATTAGCGTTTGATCTGCTAGAAGGATCAGCGACGAACAATTGGAGACCATTGCATGTGGGAGCCTTAAGACTATGATAGGTAGTAACTACTAAAAAATTTTTGCATTGAAATTTATTTTCGGGCTCCTTTTTTTAGTGTTTCAAAATTAGATATTATTGAATCCCTTATTTTCTGTGAATCACAACCCAAGAGTTAGAGAATATATATATATATATATATATATATATTTATGGGTCTGGGATGCTTCAAAGTTCAATTACAACAACCATGATCGTTGGTGGGTCTTGCTTGTTTGAGTTTGAGACAACTTATACTCACGCTGTTGTGAATTAACTGAACTTTTAATTTATTGCTCACTACAGAAACTTCTGTTCTCATGCTTCTTCTTTCTAACTGGACAAGTCAAGATAGTCCTCTCAGATTGTCTATTCTTTTGCTCACTTCGAGGTTGCTGATCCACATATTGCACACACACACACACACACACACACACATTTTTAATGAGGTCGTTATATGATATTTTACATATCTTAAATAAGTGAGTGTATTGCTCGGCTACCCTATGACATGTCAGTAAAGCTAGTTCGGTCTGCTTGAGTAAGTTGGCGTAGTCGGTTAATTGGATTCAATTAGCTTCGGATTGGCAAAACTGGCTTGGTCTGCTAGACTTACGTGTATGACAATTGACCCTAGATCCCTAAATGAGGACCTCCTATCGTTAGAGTGATATATGTTATCGAGTAATAGTTGTATCATCGTAAATCAATAGATAGCTCATTCCTTGGCGATGGAGGTTCTTCAGAACAATTGTGAGGCGATGTTGTATTGTCAATTCTTGGTATCTAATGAGAAACCTTGTCGGCGTTCATGGAATGACTTTTGTTATTGAGGAACTAATTCTTTCTTTGTTTTTATCTGCCAATGGCCAGGTCGATGCCTTCACTCGACTTTCTTGTGGTGCTTAGCTCGGGTGTTGATCTTTCTATTCAAGTCCAATCAACCTATTCAAGTCCAATCAACTCGGACTTGAATAATTCGTTTTGTCCTTCTCCTGGTCTGTTGGCCATTATCCTTGGCTCTGATGATTGCATCCAATATGATAAGTGAGGTCTCTTTCTGTCATGTTCGTGGGCCCTTTGTTGTAATTTTTTTCTCGAAATTCGTGTTGGCATATTATTGATATAAAGATATATTTCTGCAAAACTAAATGTAAATGAAATACTGTTTTAAAATTAGATTTGGTCATTTATAGTTGATATTTGTTTTTCCCCAAAAATAAAAAGTTGATATTTTTTTGTTCCTTTCAGTCGTCACTTTATGAATCATACATGTATACTTGGAAGATAGTCTGGACGTTTTTGGGCATTTACATACATACCACCCAATTTCTATGAATTTCTTTGTCTAACACCGTAAAATTTAATATTTATATTTATACCACCCAAATCTTTCTTATATCTTCAAAAATACCATCATTTGAACTTCTTATAAAAGCTAAATAAACCTTTTCATGCATAGGTATAGTGCCTTGTATGTAAAAAAATGAAATTTAGGTGCTAGATATGTAAATACATGTGAATTGTGTGGTACGTATGTAAATCTTTCCATCTTTCTTTTTTATGTCTCTAATTTAATTAAGAAAAACTATGGATTATTGGATCTCCCACGGACTCTCCTCGTCGAGATCGAGCTATTTATCTTGTTATGGAGATTCATCATCAGCCCAATAGCCAATTCTTGCCCCGGCGACAAGAGCTCTTCACTCAGGGATTGATGGTCAACAACCATACTAGATCAACCGATTGGCAAAGCCAAGCCGACCGAGTCAGTTCTGCCGACATGAGGCTAATAATCAAGCTCAACCGATCAACACCAACAACTCAGCTTAGCTTACTAGATCAGTCTCACCAAGCTAAAGTCATACTAGTCCAGATGGTCAAGCCAGAATGTTACCGATCGATAGACTCTTATATGTAAAATACATAGAATATCTTGTACAACCCTCATTAAAGCATGGTTAGACGTGTAATATTATCATATTGTATAACATTTCCTTTAAATAGGGAAAGCAGTTTTTTTAATAAACAGGGATAGACAAAATGTATCACTGTTCATTACTATTAAGAGCTAATATACGAGCGTTTTACTTTTCATTGCTATTCACTTCTCTTTCTTTCTCTCTCTCTCTCTCTCTTCTTTCTTATGTTATAATCATTGAGTGTGATCCACAAGACAATTTAAGATTCAACATCCTAAAAGGTGCAGTGAGCGTGAATCACACCACGAACAAGAAGAGGAGCAACACACAGAGAAGAAACTCATAATAGAGACAATGATAGTATGGGGCACACAAAAAAATTTACCAAAGTTAAAGTTTTAAGAAACAAAATACATCTTTTCATGCATAAATGAAACGGTACACATGTAAAAGTTAAAGTTTAGCTATTAGATATATAAATACACGAGAATTGAATAAATCCTTCCTTAGGAAATAAAGAGAAATTTTAAACTGTGAAAACTTCTTAAAGATATTTTTCTTCTTCCACCAATATTGTTGAAAGGTATAAAATAATTATTAAAATCTCATCATTTCTTATCCTATCCAATAATTTCACCTATTTTAAGACCTCCCATCAAATTTATCAAAAAATAATATTACGAGAATGGAGGAGAATGAGACGAGAGGCGTACGAGAGTTCTGCGAGTCACAACATAAGATCGTCCCCTGAAAAAGATTTGGAGAGAGTCGATCCACCTCCCCAATCTCCCTCTTCTTTTTATACATGTACACAAAAAAATACATCAAAATACAAGTGATGTCATACAGAAGTATGTCAACGGTGACTTGACGGAAAGACGATTACGTGTGTATCAGAAGGTTCATAAATGATGATGTGACATATGTCAATCGTTGGCTCATTAGGCTATTGAATCTGATTAGTCATGACATCGATAGGATGGTTAGATCAATACGACAAGCTAGTTAGCCAAAACAACTCGATATCTAGTTCAAGACAACTGACACATCAACAAGTTAGGTCGGCGAGTCACCCTAATGGTTTACTCCATCAAAGCCGTAGGACAATGGTAGGCTGTCACGACGAAAAAAAATTTCAAAGCAAAATTAGATATTTTTGAATCCCAAAACATACACTAAAATTTAGAGCATTAAAAAAAAATTAAAGAAAGAGAGAAAAATAATGAACAATAAAATATTGTGTATTAATCTTTTCTTATAAATCGGTTTTCATATTTAAAGGAGAGAGAGTATAATATGTAATATTATATTTTGTCAATTTTTAATGGAGCCGTTACATGATATTTTAAGTATTTTATATATGTGAGCACTTGTTTGTAAAACCGGTTCGTTGGCATGACTAAGTTGATGTAGCCTATCATGGCATAACTGGCTTTATCAGCTAGTCTTTATCGATCGATTGGTTCATTCCTACTGTCGGCCCTCGATTCCAAAATGAAGACCTCCTATCGACAGAAAGAAACTAGGTTATCGAGCAGAGGTTTAATCGTCGTAGCTTGATCGATAGCTCGCTCCTTAACCAAAGAGGTTTTTCAGGACAATTATGAAGCCCTATTGTATTGTCAATTCTTAGACTCTGATGAGAAGCTTCGTGGGAGTTCGCGGAATGACTGGTGCTTGAAAAACCGGATTATTTCCTTTGGTTTTTCTGCCAAGGGGTAGGTTGATGTCTTCGCTCGATTTTGTTGTGGTATTTACTTGGGCGTTGATATGTCTGTTAAAGTCCAATCAGCTCCGACTTGTAACGTTCTTTTTGTCATTCTCCTGACTCAATGTTGGCTTTCATTTAAGCCTTGGCTCAGATGACTGCATCTAATCTTTTAAGTGCGACATATTATTCTCCTACCAGCAGACCCTTATTCGTTGTACTTTCTTTTTTTCTTACCACTGGATTTTCTCAGAATTCGTGTCGACACATTCTTGATGTACATATGTATTTCTGCAAAACAAAATATAAATGATATATTGTTTTAAAATTTTTTTGCGAGGTTTAATTTTTTTAAAAAAAAATTTAAATTTCTAATTTTTTAGTCCGATTACTTAAGATAAAAACTTTAAAAAAATGTTTAAGACATGTTGGCGGCATGATTCATATATAAGATTTGGTCATTTATAGTTGATATTTTTTTGTTCCTGACAGTCCTCACTTTATGAATCATCTATGTATTCTTGGAAGATAGTGTGGTGCTAACATGGACGGCATCTTGAAAATGTTTATATTACATTTCTTTTTTGGGGCATTTATATACATGCCACCCGAGTCATTCCCTTTTCACACCTCTTTATCTGATCTTTTGAAAAGTCATATCCCTTTGAACTCCTTGAAGACAATATCCCCTGATTTTTATCGAGAGTTTTCTTAGATGACTTTGATTATCTAAGATGTAATAAATTATAGAGGTTTGTCTTTATAGGAAACTTTTAAGAAACTAATTTAATACAAACCCTATTTAATTTTTTTTGTATTAAATATGAGAACATGTCGGTCAACGTAAAAAAAAAAAAAAAAAGATTTTTGGCAGAGTAATACGGATGTCATAAATTCTTTATTTATATGTCTAACAGTAAAATTTAATTTTTACATTTATACCACCCAAATCTTTCTTATCTTATAAAAAAATATTACCTTTTTAACTTTTTATTAAAGCTAAATAAACCTTTTCATAGGTATAGTGACTTGTATGTAAAAAAATAAAGTTTAGGTGTTAGATTTGTAAATATATATGAACTGTGTGGTACGTATGTAAATTTGTCTTCATTTTTATGTCTCTAATTTCATAATTAAAATAACTCTTTGGGTAATAGGCAGTGCAAATTAACGTGAAAGACAAGCAAAATTAAAAATAAAGGATAATTTATCTACATAGCACACAATTAATATGTATTTACATATCCACCTTCTAAAATTTAATATTTATATTTATAATACTTTGTTGTTAGAAACCTATGCATGAAAATGAAAATTTCATTTTTTTTTAATTGGTAATTGACACTTAATCAATAAATTTTAAGCATCTGACACTACTCTTGTGGCATAGCACAGATCTCAGGATAATTTTTTAGCTAGAAATGTTCATATTTTGATCAAAAGTCATCTAGAAATCCTATTTAAGCAAACTTATGGTCAAACTGACCGGCTTGACGAGATAGACACAACGATACAAAACTAGTCCAATTTGTGTTTAAGAGCTTTCAAGGCATAATTGGAAAGTCAAGCTGATTCAAAATCTGACATGCTTATAGTAAAATCGAGTGTCTCGGTGAGACGAATCCAACGAGCTCAAGGATACTCAATTTTGAAATCATTAAGACACTTAAATGATCATCAAATGTCATTCGATCGAAGGAATCTCTCCGGGCCATCTGATCAGAGTGACCTGAATTTTTCATTTATTTGTTATTAGGGCTGCAAATGAACCAATGTGCTCGATGAATGACTTGAACTCAGTTTGATTATGTTCGTTCAAATTAATAAATAATCAAGCTTGAGCAATTTTTAAAAAGCTCAGAGCTTACATGAACTAAGCATGAACATAATTGAATTTGTTTATTTATGTTCACAGACAAGCTCGTTTGTTGTCAACAAATAACTATTTAAATACTCGATATTAAGCTCAATTTTGTGATATATTATTTAAATAAAATTTAATTAACTAGAATTTATTTAATTATAGATTTAATAGTAATATATTATTATATAAATAATATTTTCAGTTAATTATTAATTATTTATTTATTTTATTAAATTTTAGGTTTTAGATGTGAAAATGCATAAGACTTATGTGTATGTAAGAAATGTCGCTTAAAAAAAAACTTTAAACCTCTGCAAATCTCGCTTTCCCTTTGGCCTCTCACAGTTTCTCTTCTCCCAGTTTCACCTGAAACATACGAAACCTTGAGTTGTTATAGCATGCAAGCATCGAAGATAACGACGAGATCGTGATGGGCAAAGATCTCTAAATTCTAGTCCACAAAATCTTCTCTTTCCACTCTACTCATAAATTATACTCAATCAAAAGTGATGTTGAGAAAGTGAAATGTAATCAGTGTAAGTTATAAATGATAAAGAATAAAGATGGTGCAACAATTAAATATACAAATTTATCCAAAAAAGCTAAGAAAATGGCAAGTGCATATCAATATGGAAAAACCAACACCTACATCCGCATGTAGGAGTTCGGTGCAAATTTGGAAGTATTATTATGTTAAACTATGAGAGATTACATCCCACATGATCATGATTCATGAGTTAACTTTCATCTTAACAAAATTTATGTTCGATAAATTATTAGGTGGGATCGAATTTATTAAATTTTTTATATGAAAATCAAGATACTGGTTTGAGTTCTTAGCTCGTTTATATACTTGTTCACTTGTCATAAACAAATCAAGTTCAAACATTGAAAAAAAACTAATCAAGTCAAGCTTGAAAAATATATAAAAACTCGATGCAAGCTCAAGTCGAACATGAATAACATATAATTTTACCAAGCCAAGTTTGAATTATGATATAATCGACTAGAGTCGGCTCAGTTACAACTCCATTTGCAATCTGAATTATATAAATAGAGTGTTACCCCCTCTTTAAAGGGAGAGAGACCCGGAGCCAAAGAAGGATGAAATTTGGAAGAAGTGTTGGAGTCCAACATTGCTTCTGCACGTAGATATAACAAATGGTCATCGAATATCGTCCGATTAGGGGAATCTCTCTAGGGAGTTTAATTAGAGTGGTCTAAATTTCTTTCTTACTTGTAATCTGGATTCTATAAATAGAGTCCAACCCTCTCTTGAAAAGGGAGAGAGATCTGAAGCCAGAAGAATGCTGAAATTTGGAAGAGATGGAGTCCAACATTGCTTCTGCACCATAGATCCAGTGAATGCCTCTCACTCGGACACCATCCGCCGCCAACTCTGGTCAACGTCGCCCACCCACTTTAGCTATCGTTACCGTCATTAGCCAGCTCAAGTTGCCTTTGCCTCTGACCAACTTTGTCTGTCGTCCCTCTGACACCAGCCGCCGCCAATTCTGGCCATCGTTGCTTTCAAACTCTAATAGTTATCAGCTCCGACATCCGTCACCGCCAACTTTGGTCAACTCTGATGGCCAACTCCGACCACTACCACCCTAGATATAGTGTAATGAAATCTCTCGAAGATGGTGTAACGACACACCCCATATATGGTGTAACTGCACACCCAAATGACGGTATAACAATGCATCCCAGGTACAATGTAATGACTTCCAGAAGATGGTGTAACAATGTACCTCAAATACAGTACAACGACACATCTTGATGACGGTGTAACAACACTCCCACATACGGTGAAAAATTTTTTTTGAAGATAGTACAATAATGCAACCCAAAGATAGAGTAAAAATGCATCCAAGATATGGTGCAATGACATATTCTGAAGACGATGACTTTCTCTGAACTCTTAAAGCTCCCTCTTTACAGCTTCTGACTCAAGCTTTACAGCCTACGGACGTCATCACTGCGTCTTACGTGACTAACTATAGCCTATGTGCTCCACAACTCGTGTAGCTATGGCTCTGGCCCTACGGACTACAGACACCATCACATCTCACCACTATGACTTTCGTGACCAACTAGAACTTACATGGTCCACAACTCGTGTAGCCCTTGACTGTGGCCCCTACAACCAATGGATGTCATCATAGCTCGCCATTACGGCCTACGTGACCAACTATGACCTACATGGTCCACAGCTTGCAAAAGCCCTTAATAACGAGTCTCTATGACTCACCAACATCATCACGACTTACCACTACGGTCTATGTGACCAAATATGACCTACATGACTCACAGCTACTGTAGCTTCCTACTACGCTTTATGTGGCCAATCAACATTCCTAAGGCAATCATCTATGACCCACATGGTCAACTACTACCGTGACTTTCAATTACGACCTATACGCAAGTTGGTGCCACGACCACTATCTACAATATTTATGGTTGATTACTACCTCCATAGCAATTGACTACAACTCTTGCAAACTGCTATCATTGAGAACCAGATTCATTACAGTCAGGCTATGACTATTATCGATGAATCATTTTTGTGCATTTACAATGATCATCTTTATAACTTTATCTTCCCTAATTCAGGAGAAGAGCAGCCTATGTACTTACCATTCATAACAAATTATTTTAACTAGTCCAGACCCCATGTTTTTTTCCCCTTTTTTAGAGTTTTTCATGTAAAAAGTCAAAGTGTCGCCTCTTCCTTCTCTTTAATTACATGACTGTGTGCCGGGTTTTTTGTGTAACATTAAGACGATAATTTATTACTCTACTATCACAGACCTTTCTAACATACATCAGTAATAGTTATATTTTTTAATGTAGGTTGTATCTCTGGTTGGAGTATTCACTAGCTTTTCCTTAGTTAGCAGTGTATTTTGCATGTTAATAATGGCCCTTAATAAGTAACATTCATAGTATTCGACTTGGCGAAGAAAATTATGTCATTTTTGTTGTACAAATCTACATTGCCTGCATTTTCAGACCTCTTCTCTAATACATACATATTATATTTATTTTATAGAAGAAATAGTGATTTTAATGCATATTTTGACCACGCTAGAGAGCAAGTAAACGTTTCCAAACCTAATATTAAGACCTTACGAGTCCCACAAATGTAAAATTTAATTCATAGCACATTAAGAAGTATGGGTTTAGGAATATATAATGGTGCATTTGCATGTATACACAATGTGTGTCCATCAAAAATATGACAACACTGATCTTAAACTCGAAAAAAATCAGATTGTCCAGAAGGGAAGTGTACAACAAAGACTGACCCATTGTTAAGAGATTGTGAGATCCACTTGACTAAAAGAGCCGAACCGTATGAGCCAAACCAACATGGGCAAAGCCGGGCGGACCACGCGGTGGATAAGAAGACAACTAAATTTTCTATGCACGGACTATTCATGCAGAAACGAGACAAAAGTGCATTAGAGCTAACCACTACAAGAAAGACGACTCGATAAGATGGCCTACTCTCTAGTATGGTCGACCCAAGAGAAGATCTGGTTCCACAGTATCTCCAACCATCCTAGAGATGCCCTAGAGGCTCCTAAGCAGTGTCAAGGATTGACAGCCAAACTAGATCAGACGATCGTTCAATGCTGGCCAAGCTCGATTCACCGAGTTGATTCTGTCAACTCGAAGCTAGCTGAGCTTAGCTGATCAAGCCAAAAAGTAACTGGAGGATAAATCTATACATGTTAAATATCAAAAATATCCTAGTATAGACCTCGTCCAAACACAAGAAAAAAAGTAATATCATCACTCGCTCTTTCTTATAAAGATGAAATATTTTATGAATAAAACATGATAAATTATTGTTCACTTCTCTCTCTCATTGTCTCCCTCTCTTCGTCTCTCCTTACTTGAGCTCTCTTTATTGGGTGTGATTCACAGACAAATATATATATATATATA